>NC_091176.1:20047887-20132887 GCF_040958095.1 Procambarus clarkii
GATTTGTTCTTGTGCTTGGAATGCTTATAGAGGTCAAGTGAGACATTAAGTTTGATGGAGCAAGATATGACATTGATGGATTTTACAAGATGAGGGAAACATGCTTTCTTTTTCGCTCCTAATATACAGGTTCGTGTGGTAGAACATGAGGTCACAGGCTAGAATACTTTCTCTTCATGTACTCCCTTGTAAGGCCATTAATGAGGCCATAAACTACTGTGATTTTCCCTCAAATGACACAATAGTTGAGAGCACACTTTAATTTACTCTCCCGTGTACTTACAGTGATTCATTATTCTTTGCCCATTAGCATAAATATTTATATTCCGTGAAAACTAGAAGAGAAAATGAGAATATAAGAAAATCCTCTTTCGTAATTTTTGTATCCATAAATACAGAAAATAAAATCCATCACTGTACACTTATCAGTAAATTAATGATCAAATGTTCCTCCAGATAATTAAACAAAAAATGTAATATATATACAGAAAATTAATTATATCTCTCATTTTTAACTACAACATTAACGCTCATTTCACCAGACTATTAGGTACCAAACATTGTCATTAATTAATGGCTCAATATAATTTTGGCCTGTAATTCTTCTGCGACATTAATAGTATATAATAAGAAGCATTAATCTTCTTTAGAGGTTAAATGGAACTAAAAAGTATTTGTTTAAACTTGCCATATTTTACAAGTTAATATTTTATAATGAATTACAGATATTTTATTACTGAGCACGAAATAGATATTGAGTATTTTCTCAGCCAGTATTATTAATTACATGTGTTATTGTTTTCTGGGATTGATTTTAATGGGCTGCGTATTTATATAGTGGTCAGGACTTGGTATTTCATACGATAATGAAATACACTGGTATTTATTAAATGTATGTTGAACTAAGCAAGATTTAATTACATATGTACACCATATTAGTTACACATGTAACATATTAGTTACATGTGTAACATATTAGTTACATATTTAGTTACATATGACACACACACACACACACACACACACACACACACACACACACACACACACACACACACACACACACACACGCACACACACACACACACACACACACACACACACACACACACACACACACACACACACACACACACACGCACACACAGTTGAATGTGACAAAGGCTATAAGCCCAGATGGAATCTCCTCTTGGATACTAAAGGAAGGAGCAGAAGCACTGTGCTTGCCACTCTTCATAGTGTATAACAAATCACTAGAAACAGGGGAACTACCAGAAATTTGGAAGGCAGATAATGTAGTTCCAATATACAAGAAAGGGGATAGGCAGACGGCACTGAACTACAGGCCAGTGTCCCTAACCTGCATACCATGCAAGCTGATGGAGAAGATTGTGCGAAGAAAGCTAGTGGAACATCTGGAGTGAAGGAACTTTGTAACACAGCATCAACATGGGTTCAGGGATAGCAAGTCCTGCCTCACAGGGTTAATTGAATTCTACGACCAGGCAACAAAAATCAGGCAAGAAAGAGAGGGGTGGGCAGACTGCATATTTTTGGACTGTCGAAAAGCCTTTGATACAGTACCACACAAGAGGCTAGTGTGAAAGCTGGAGATGCAGGCTGGAGTGAAAGGGAAGGTACTCCATTGGATACGGGAGTACCTAAGTAATAGAAGACACGAGTCACTGTGAGGGGTGAGGTTTCGGACTGGCGTGACGTCACAAGTGGAGTCCCGCAGTGGTCGGTCCTTGGACCAATACTATTTCTGATATATGTAAATGATCTCCCAGAGGGTATAGAATCGTTTCTCTCAATGTTTGCTGATGATGCAAAAATTATGAGGAGGATTGAAACAGAAGATGATAGTAGGAGGCTACAGGACGACCTAGACAGACTGAATGAATGGTCCAACAAATGGCTGTTAAAGTTTACTCCGAGTAAATGCAAAGTAATGAAACTAGGTGGTGGAAACAGGAGGCCAGACACAAGATACAGAATACGAGATGAAGTACTTAATGAAACGGAAAGAGAGAAAGATCTAGGAAATTGATATCACACCAAACCTGTCTCCTGAAGCCCACATAAAAAGAATTACGTCTGCGGCATATGCGAGGCTGGCTTAATATCAGAACAGCCTTCAGGAACTTGTGTAAGGAATCGTTTAGAATCTTGTACACCACATACGTAAGTCAATCCTGGAGTATGCGGCCCCAGCATGGAGCCGGAAACCTTGTCAAGCACAAGACAAAGCTGGAAAAAGTTCAGAGGTATGCCACTAGATTGGTGAGTGAGGGGAGACATGATCACTACGTACAAAATCCTCAGGGGATATCTCAGTTAGTTACAACTCAAATTTAAAAAAATAACTCATACATAATGAAATAAATAGCTTTATCATTTCACAAGAAAAAAATCAGAAAAATATTGAAATTCAGGAAACCTTGGCTTATTAGGCAAATCGGGCCTTGCATAGTAGGCCAAGAACTGTGTTCTGGCTAGTAAGGTACAACACACACACACACACACACACACATATATATATATATATATATATATATATATATATATATATATATATATATATATATATATATATATATATATACATATATATATATATTAGTATATTTTGGTAGCAGTCTTTCCTGTAGACATATGTTATTAAATATGACAGAAAAAGTAAGATTAATAATTCTAACACGAATTTTCTCAATCTTTCGTACATTTCTTTTCACTGTTGGAGGTAAATCAAAAATCAATTCTCCAAAATTCATTTTTATTTCTAGTCTGACGCGACACGAGCGCGTTTCGTAAAACTTATTACATTTTCAGTTGTGTATTTGTAAACTAAAGTCTTTGAAAATGTAATAAGTTTTACGAAACGCGCTCGTGTCGCGTCAGACTAGAAATAAAAATGAATTTTGGAGAATTGATTTTTGATTTACCTCCAACAGTGAAAATAAATGTACGATAGATTGAGAAAATTCGTGTTAGAATTATTAATCTTACTTTTTCGGTCATATTTAATAATATATATATATATATATATATATATATATATATATATATATATATATATATATATATATATATATATATATATATATATATATATATTATACGGACACAGCACCTTCAATAGCACAAACAACACAATGCCAACAATCATGTGCCCAAGAGTGCTCTGACGTTGACATCCCCAACACGCAAACACAGAGCGGCCACCTTTAGTATTTATGGGCTCTCAGGTCATGCATGGTGATTAGGCTGTCCAAATGTAAACGTCGCCATGTCGTCATGAACAATAAACGTCGCATTATCGTTAGGGCACAGTAAACAACATATGTTGGCTTATTTCTGATGCCTTAGAATCATTTTTCGTAATTTTGTCATATGTGAAAATCGTACTTTATATATATTTATACTTACAAATTTACTTGTATGTTTGTATTTGATCCTTGAACAGGTTCAGTGTCCTCGGTCTATTCGCTTAACTCAGTTTCATTAAGGAAAAAGAGTTATGATGTGTGTGTGTAATTATCTAAGTGTAATTACAAGATGAGATACCTAGCAATTGTACCTGGGTACAAATTGTACCTAGCAATTTTTTACAGGATGAGAGATACGCTCGTGGTGTCCCGTTTTCCGAGCACTCTTTGTTATATTTCTCTTTTGAGAAATATAGCACTCTTTTGTATATATTCCATGAATAAATATATATAAGTGTTACATATATTTATATAACATTTATATATATATTCACTCTTTTGGATTTGCTTTGAAAATATAAAAAAAGTTAAATTAAAATGCTACCCGCTGACAACGTCTCGAGCAGTTTCTGCCTTGCGGACCGCAGTACATTCCAGACAAAAAATGAAATGGTGCCCAACCACTTGCACAGTCGGGGATGTAACGCCGACTTGCATTGAAGCAAGACACCGTCGCTCTACCATCCAGCCCAAGTGGTTGGACGGAATAGAACCCCGACCTGCAGGAAGTGAGGCTGTCGCAGTACCGACCAATCAACCTGACATTAAAAAAAATGTTGGAACAATGACTGGGATTCGAATCCTCGTCCTGGGATTCCCACGCCGTGCATCTTACCACTGGACCACGACATATTAATTAAGTTGCTTATATTTAGGAACCTAAATATAATATTTAGGTTCCTAAATATTATAATTAAATATTATTTTTGTGTGTATATGAGTGTGTGTGTGTTTATTCATCTAGTTGTGCTTTGCGGGGGGGGGGGGGGTTGAGTTTTGGCTCTTCGGTGTATGTACTCCCCTACTTGTACTCACCTAGTTGTGTCTGCAGGATCGAGCATTCACACTTGGATCCCGCCTTTCGAGCATCGGTTGTTTACAGCAATGACTATGGTCCTATTTCCCTATCATACTTGGTTATAAAATTATGAATAGTATTTGCTTCCACAACCTGTTCCGTAAGTGCATTCCATTTTCCCACTACTCTCACGCTAAAAGAAAATTTCCTAACATCCCTGTGACTCATCTGAGTTTCCAGCTTCCACCCATGTCCCCTCGCTCCGTTACTATTCCGTGTGAACATTTCGTCTGTGTTCACTCTGTCAGTCTCCCTGAGTATTTTATACGTTCCTATCATGTCCCCCATCTCCCTTCTTCTTTCTAGTGTCGTAAGGCACAGTTCCCTCAGGCGCTCCTCATACCCCCTCCCTCGAAACTCTGGGACGAGTCTCGTTACAAACCTCTGAACCTTTTCCAGTTTCCTTATTTGTTTCTTCAGATGGGGACTCCATGATGAGGCGGTATACTCTAGAACTGGCCTCACGTAGGCATTGTAAAGCGGCCTAAATGCCTCCTTACTTAGGTTTCTGAATGATGTTCTAACTTTTGCCAGTGTAGAGTACGCTGCTGTCGTTATTCTATTTTTATGTGCCTCAGGAGATAGATTAGGTGTTACGTCCACACCCAGGTCTCTTTCTCGCGTCGTCACAGGTAGGCAGTTCCCCTTCATTGTGTACTGTCCCTTTGGTTTCCTATCTCCTAGTCCCATTTCCATTACTTTACATTTGATCGTGTTGAACTCCAGTAGCCCTGGAGTTCCCTGACCATCTCTGCAACCTGTTCGGGTTCTCTTGGAGGATCCTACAATCCTCATCTGTCACAACTCTTCTCATCAACTTTGCGTCATCCGCGGACATCGACATGTAGGACTCTACTACTGTAAACATGTCGTTAACATATACTAGAAATAGAATTGGTCCATAAGACTAGGGTCCATAAGGACTGTCAAATGATGTGCTAGTGCAAATGCAAGCAAGAGCTGTTATCCTACTTCAGCACATCTGAAGCCTGTTCCTAGAAACTCAATTATTTCAATAGAATGTTCTTTTAAACTATCTCATAAGGAACTATCATAAAGGAACTATTTTATAAGGAACCTGGTAAAACTGCAATCAAGAGCTGAAATCTTACCTCAGCTAAGTGTAAACTCACTCCTAGAGGCCAATTTATTTCATGAGACTGTTATATGCATCAGTAGGAATAGCCTTTATTTATTAACAACATAAGGTAACAATCATATTAGGAACAGGATGAGCCTGTAGCCAACAATGAGCCAGAGCCTTTATGTGATCAGTTGACCTGATCTCCCGTGTATCAACCTGTTGAACGAACACGTTCCAGATGCGAGTCAGCCTAGGAGTGAAGGAACGCTAATGGAGTCATGTTCTTGAGAAATTCAATTCCAGCATGAGACTGTTGAAGGTTGAGAGCCTAGTGCTACGGGTGGCAACTACTGGTAGTCCACGGAGTTGGGCCATATGAAGATCTTTGAGGATGTTGACTTTGTACATAACAGTAAAACCATTAGCGTCAATACAGTGTTGCAGGTTGTGACGTTCAGACCGTTCCCACCTGACTTGGTCAAGGCTAGAGATGAGCCATCTTTCCCGTCTCTCCCCTTTGTCTAATAGTCTGATGAATGACGGGGGTGGGGGAGTGCAGGCGATCCAGGAAAGGAGTGCATACTTTAGATGAGAGCGAACTTGTGCTACATATAAGGTTTTACAGCCCTTGCTGTCGATAAGGTGTGAGATGCACCGTAGGGCTGTAAGTATCCTGGCTGCCTTTTGAGCTAGGTTAAGCGTATGGCTCTCCATGGTTATTGAAGAGGCGAACTTCATTCCCAAGATGTCACTTGCATCTCTCTCTCTCTCTCTCTCTCTCTCTCTCTCTCTCTCTCTCTCTCTCTCTCTCTCTCTCTCTCTCTCTCTCTCTCTCTCTCTCTCTCTCTCTCTCTCTCTCTCCTCTCTCTCTCTCTCTCTCTCTCTCTCTCTCTCTCTCTCTCTCTCTCTCTCTCTCTCTCTCTCTCTCTCTCTCTCTCTCTCTCTCTCTCTCTCTCTCTCTCTCTCTCTCTCTCTCTCTCTCGTTATCCCATAACATGGTTCCTTCATCAAACAGTCTATCTCCAAGATGAGAGAAGATGAGGTTGGCGGAGCGAGTTGCCAACGATAGTGAGCCAGACGATACGCAATGAGGAGTCAAACAAATTCCAAGGATAACACATATAGACAAAGAGGAAACGGATAATGGAGCGAGAAGTAGAAATGTTAATGAAAAACAATACAGGGAGTAGGAGAGCAGAATAACGATAACCAGTGATATGCCAAAATTAAGGAAAAAGTGTGGTTTGGAAAAAGAATACTTCCTCTTGGATAAAAATATATATATATAAAAAACACATTACGTTTGAAAGATTATGAAGAATAACAAGATGATTAGAAGAATCAGGAGACCATGATTTTAAGTCGTTGGAGACTGGATGAGAAATCGTAGGGGGAGACATGAATGAAGATTTGTAGATGACTATAATATACAATAATAGGAGAGAATGAACTATACGAACAGAATGTATAGTCAAATAAAGAGTCACAGGAGACGAGAAGGAAACGATAGAAAGATGCCATGATAAGAAACCTTCACAACCTTTACGCACACCTGCTCTCCTCCAAATATATATAGAGTGCGTCCGGCATAGGATATTGGCGGCGTGAGGCTTGAGTCCTGTGCAGTATATTACCATCTGTGAGGCCCTCCGGTGGAGATGAGAACGCCTCGAGAGAGGATCTGATCTCCTATAACGCGCTTACCCTGGACGTGGCTCACAGCTGAGGGATCTTGCTGAGAGCTCCTGAAGGATCCTCCTAGGCCCAACTCAAGGATCCTACTGAGTGCGGCTGAGCCCCTATGACGCACTTACACCATGGCAGCATAACGAGTTCCAGCTCAGCGCACAATATATATATATATATATAAATATATATATATATATATATATATATATATATATATATATATATATATATATATATATATATATATATATATATATATATATATGTCGTACCTAATAGCCAGAACGCACATCTCAGCCTACTATGCAAGGTCCGATTTGCCTAATAAGCCAAGTTTTCCTGAATTAAAATATATTTTCTCTAATTTTTTTCTTATGAAATGATAAAGCTACCTATCTCATTATGTATGAGGTAAATTTTTTTTTATTGGAGTTAAAATTAACGTAGATATATGACCAAACCTAACCAACCCTACCTAACCTAACCTAACCTATCTCTATAGGTTAGGTTAGGTTAGGTAGCCGAAAAAGTTAGGTTAGGTTAGATTAGGTAGGTTAGGTCGTCGAAAAACAATTAATTCGTGAAAACTTGGCTTATTAGGCAAATTAGGCCTTGCAATGTAGGCTGAGAAGTACGTTCTGGCTACTAGGTACGACATATATATATATATATATATATATATATATATATATATATATATATATATATATATATATTTATATATATATATATATATATATTTATATATATATATAAATATATATATATATATATATATATATATATATATATATATATATATATATATATATATATATATATATATATATATATATATATATATATATATGTTTGTGTGTGTGTTTTTCCACATGAAAAAAAGAGGGAAAGAAAGAAAGAAAGAGAGAGAGAGAGAGAGAGAGAGAGAGAGAGAGAGAGAGAGAGAGAGAGAGAGAGAGAGAGAGAGAGAGAGAGAGAGAGAGAGAGAGAGAGAGAGAGAGAGAGAGAGAGAGAGAGAGAGAGAGAGAGAGAGAGAGAGAGAGAGAGAGAGAGAGAGAGAGAGAGAGAGAGAGAGAGAGAGAGAGAGAGAGAGAGAGAGAGAGAGAGAGAGAGAGAGTAGGAGAAAGAGAAAGAGATAACAAGGTTTTCTGAAGGTTTGTGAAAATCGGAAAGTTTATTATGATGAGATGAAGGAAAAATAAGTTTGTGTTTGTATTTTTTTTATTTATAGTTTCAAGACGATAGTTGTAACTTTAAGGTGAAAAGTTTTGTGACTCTGAATATATAACAAGACAAAGAAGAGGCGTCTACTGAGATGTGTAAAGTTTTTAAATAAAATGATAACCTAAATAATTTGGGCTCAACCTCTATGTTCACCAGACTCTCCAACTCCTTCTCCCTCTCTCTCATTCTTTCTCATATAAATATATATATATATATATATATATATATATATATATATATATATATATTTATATATGTCGTACCAAGTAGCCAGAACGCACTTCTCGGCCTACTATGCAAGGCCCGATTTGTCTAATAGGCCGAGTAATTTTCTTTATTTTCAACGACACGTTTCCAATAGGTTTATTTGAATTATTTTTATTATATTATATTAAGAACTTAAATTATTGACATAGTTATGTTAGTTTAGGTTAGGTTAAGATAGGATAGGTTAGGTTAGGTTAGGTAGGGTTGGTTAGGTTCGGTCATATATTTACATTAGTTTTTAATCAAATTCAACAAAATTAACTCATACATCATGAAATGGATAGCTTTATCATTTGATAAGAAAAAAATTAGAAAAATATATTCATTCTAGAAAACTTGGCTTAATAGGCAAATCGGGCCTTGCATAGTAGGCTGAGAAGTGCGTTCCGGCTACTAGGTACGACATATATATATATATATATATATATATATATATATATATATATATATATATATATATATATATATATATATATATATGTCGGGATATATATATATATATATATATATATATATATCCCCTCATATCTATCTCTTACCCTCTCTCTCATAGTCTATTGCTTCTAGTCTCTTTTTCGCTATCCACTTCTCTTTCTCTCCCTCTCCAACTTTCTCCCCAAGATAGCATCTCAGACTCTCTCACCCCTCTCTCTCTTCTCCATCTCTCAGCACAATTTCTTCCATCTTCCCGCTTCTCCATCTTTCTCTCCTCGTTCTCCCCTTACATCCACCTCTCTCACCTCTCCCACTGTCCTCACCTCTCCACCCTCTCTTCCAGTCTCTCGCCTCCCATCCTCTTACCTCCTGTTTTTCACCTGTCCTGGACGTGCGTGCCAGTTTTCACCTGACACCTCTCTCTTTTTCTATCCTACAGTATCTGCCCTCTCGTTCCCATTATCCTCTTCTGCGCTCTATCTCTCTCTCTCTCTCTCTCTCTCTCTCTCTCTCTCTCTCTCTCTCTCTCTCTCTCTCTCTCTCTCTCTCTCTCTCTCTCTCTCTCTCTCTCTCTCTCTCTCTCTCTCTCTCTCTCTCTCTCTCTCTCTCTCTCTCTCTCTCTCTCTTTTTTTTTCTCTCTCTCTCACTCTCTCTCTCTCTCACTACGCCAAAAAAACGCAGTAAACGCTAAACCTATTTTCTTCACTTTTTTTTTAATACATGAGGTACATCTGCATTAGTGCAGTTACCCTAGACTATAAGAAGTGGAGTACAGTGTGTCAAAAAAGCTAACTAGGGGATGCTAAAAAATCCCCATCACACAGGATGGTTAGTCATACAGAGGCATGTGATAAGTAGTCTGCACTGTCAGACTCCGAATGCATTTTGAGGATATCATCAACATAAGATTGAATAAGGTAGCAGTGGTAGTACAAGTCCCCATCTCGCAGGATAGTTAGTCATACAGGGCCATATGTTTAGTAGCCTGCACTGGCAAATTTTGGGTACACTGTGAGGTTATCTTCAAGAATACGAGAGAGAATAAAGTAATTGCAAAGTTCCAGGTACCTCATGCCAACTGGTCTGAAAGGTCTAATAACTGGGCATTCAGTGATGTAGTGCGGGAGATCGTGCCGTAGTTCCTTCACTAAAGTAGCTTTTAGTGTGAAATCCAGGGACTCAACCTGCCACTTTTCACTTATATCGCCGCCGGTTGAATGGTTGGGATGGAGAGGGAATTGTGTTGATATATTGCTATTGGGCCCAACCCCTTTCTTAATAAGACTGATAAGGAGCGACCCCGACACCTATGTCAGTCATATTATCTAGATCATTCACCTAGCAAATGTGGGTGATGATGATATATATATATATATATATATATATATATATATATATATATATATATATATATATGTATATATATATATATATATATATATATATATATATATATATATATATATATATATATATATATATATATATATATATATATATATATATATATATATATATACCCCTGTTCCATTCCCCAAGCTCCCACGGCTGTTGTACCGGAGTACCTCTGTTCCATTCCCCAAGCTTCAGCCTCACTAGACATACACCACAACTTCCACGAGAATATGCTGCATATTGTGTCGTTTACCTGAGACGCAGAGTCGCCTTCGCCTGATATTAACAGCACTTGGGCATCAGCTAATAGGGTGAGAATATCTTATTATCTTATTACCTCAGTAGGTGAGAGTGTCGGGATAAACCAGATGGGTAATATCCATGCGAATGGATACTAAAACCAATAATTTTTTACCGTGGAAAGCATTCATTGAGCCGAAACAGCCATGGCAATATATTAAACAGACTCCAGAACTTAGACAGTGTGTAGTCCTCGCCGTGGAGATCCTGGCTCAAGTTTTCAAGGCGAAATAAACGAGGTGTTTAAGTTTACGTCGCCACGGCTCGTAAACTTACAACTTGAGTAATCGGTAATATGTTGAGTAACGATGTTGTTTTCCATGTACAAAGTTATGGGGATCGATGTTGTATACAGCCTGGTCACACGTCATGTTTCGAACGCATAAAAGTTTTTGTGTCGATGATTGGCCAACCGGTTGGAGCTTCGGAGATTAGAACATGTAATTCTTCCTTAAACTGACCCAGTGGCTTATGCGGCTCTGTTGTGAAGAAGACGGCTTCTTGATGCTGTGTTTTTTGTTAAGGAGACAGCTTCATGATGCTGTATTTGTTATGAAGGATACATCTTCATGATGCTGTGAATGATGTGAAGGAGACTGATTCTCTTCGTTATGCTTTTCTCTTATACTGATCAACATAGGTGACATAAGCACTGAATTTATAATTATAAACAGATGTGACACTTCCGCATCTTTATCCTGATTTTCAAAGGGTACCTGGCAAAATTTAAATTTTAGCTTCAAATGTTACACTTTCGCCATCTTCATCGGAATAAAGAAGAGACCAGACGTCTGTGAGACGCAACACTATGACGCGATCGATAATAAATACTATTTAGACACAAGATATAAAATATCCATCAACAAAAATACCGTCGAATCTGGGCCAGATTTACGGAAATCCGTGTAAACCCGATGATTTATACACTTTACTAGTTATAGAGAAAATGTGTCTTAAAATACATTCATTACACGGCTTTGGTCCACAATATCCAGTGAAATGTATATTGACGAATCATTTTCATGAACCTAATTATGTATTAAAATGAATCAAGGTTCCGTTTTTAGACCGAGAACTTCAGTTAACTTTACAGGAGCACGGAGGTCATTATCACTTATCAAAGGATTACATATGCTCCGGCATTGGGCAGCCGTGATCAGGGTTAATCCTACCATTAACAGCGTTGAAACATAAAAATAATAATGACGTGAATTTGACGATGAGCAATACATGTATGTCGAATTATACGTCGTTGTGTTGAAAGATTACGCTGTTAACGTAATTACGTCAACGTAATGTTATGAAGTTTGGTACAATTTAAATTTAACGTAATATTATGTAGTTTGGTACAATTACGTAGTTTTCTATAATTCTGTTGCTTTGTAAAATTATGTACTTCGGTAAAATTATGTTGTTAAATCTTCCATTTTTTTTATGGAAGTGATTTTTTTTTGGTGGGAGGGGGGGGGGGGGGAAGGAGAGAAATGGAGACGTAGCTCTTGGGCCTGCCTTTTCACAGTCAAGTATCTAGTCAATTTGTTCTGTAAATTTTTCTGCTATTTTGTCAAGTATGGTGTTGATTTTTTGGATGTATTTCCTCTACTATCTTTTTATTTAGAATTTTCCCACTTTTTCCATATTACTTACTGAACGACAATTTCGTTATTACCGAATGGTTATTACCGAATCTGTGCATTCATTTTATGATAATTCCTAATTGTTGTCACTACCTGGTACAATTGGTAGTGCAGTCGGCAGTCCTAGGAAGTGCATGGAAATACTGCCCATTTGTTTATGTCTCGGTCAGGGATCGAACTCTGGCCCGCGCGCGCGCGCGCGGGCGTGTGTGTGTGTGTGTGTGTGTGTGTGTGTGTGTGTGTGTAATTACCAAAGTGTAACTACCTATGTGTAGTTACAGGATGAGATAGAGAGACAGACAGACAGACAGATAGACAGACAGACAGACAGACAGACAGACAGACAGACGGATAGACAGACAGACAGACAGACAGACAGACAGACAGACAGACAGACAGACAGACAGACAGACAGACAGACAGACAGACAGACAGACAGACAGACAGACAGACAGACAGACAGACAGACAGACAGACAGAGACAGACACAGAGAAATCAAGAAAGAACAGAAGGACTGTATGACAAAAAATAGCAGGCGGAACAGAGTAAGAAATAAAGCCAGTTGCAAATTTCATCATTTCACCAGATCACAACAAAGGACAAGGGAGAGTAACCATAATGTCAGGAAGCTCTGCAGGAAGACTCGAGGGCGTGAGAGTTGATACACTTTGCTCGCGACATGAAAGGCTGGAAGGAACCGGGAAGGAGCGAACGGAAGGTTAGAGGAGAGGAACGGAAGGTTAGAGGAGCTGGACGGAAGGTTAGAGGACCTGGACGGAAGGTTAGAGGAGCTGGACGGAAGGTTAGAGGAGCGTGACGGAAAGTTAGAGGAGCGTGAGAACAGACACTCCTTACGACAAGGTGAATGTGAGGGGGGGGGGGGGGTTTCGAAGGGAGTGGAAGAAGAGAATGGGTTGGGCAAAGGACGCTGGAAACTCCTGTCACTCCTGACATGACCTTTGAAATCTCTGGCCTGAGTGACGAGCCTGTCACTCTCTCTTACCATCCAGTATGCCTGTCAGAGAAAATAGTTGATTCAGAAAGTACTCGAACACAAACGGCCTCCTACACTTCTGTCTCGCTAACTGGCTCTTTGATTATTGAAAAGTATACCTCACTCCGTGCCCCCCCCCCCCACCTCAATGCGTTCCTTAACTGCAAACCAAATCCGAGTATTTATAGAAACCAGCGTATTAACAGAGAGTTTACAGTTTACCATCAGAGTGACAAAAATAGTTTACGGAAGGAATCGTTTTACATAAAATATGATTACTCTTAACAATCTCTTTATTACCATTCTCTCCCAGTTCCTGGCTTTATTCTCTCCTCACTTCCTAATCCCATCCACTCCTGACACTCCTCTCCCATTAGTAGTGTAAAACGCCCTTAAGGTAATAAAAGACGGGCAAATATCACACACAAGACACCAGAATTTTAGACTCGGCGTGAGGCGCTGGAGATCCCTTCAGCGCCTCCTTCACCTGGCGTGTGTTAAGAGGATCGTGTGAAGCCGCGCGGGCTTGGGTCATCAAGGGAGATGAGAGCCCCGCCGCTCTCAACGAACATTTGGGTATAAGAAACGCCGTGATTTCCGGTATGGATAATCTTAATGGAAATGTTGCAATTACTGCGTTTTCTTTGTGTCTATAACTGACTCCATGTCTGTCTGTCTGTCTGTCTGTCTGTCTGTCTGTCTGTTTGTCTGTCTGTCTGTCTGTCTGTCTGTCTGTCTGTCTGTCTGTCTGTCTGTCTGTCTGTCTGTCTGTCTCTCTCTCTCTCTCTCTCTCTCTCTCTCTCTCTCTCTCTCTCTCTCTCTCTCTCTCTCTCTCTCTCTCTCTCTCTCTCTCTCTCTCTCTCTCTCTCTCTCTCTCTCTCTCTCTCTCTCTCTCTCTCTCTCTCTCTCTCTCTCTCTCTCGTAATTTAACTCGTAAATTTAACTCGTAAGAGTCGTAATTTAAAACTCTAAATATGTGCAACCCACATGAATTCCGCTAAGAAAAAAAAACGCTCAAGAGTTATATTTCCAATTGGCATCGTATTTTGAAAACTGCAAGGGGGATTTGGGAAAAATCTTAGTAATACCCGTTTTCACTAATTTGCATATTTTCGGAATTAAAAGTCGTAATTTAAAACTCCAAATATGTGCAATCACCCCTAATTGCCGCTAAAAAATAACCCTCAAGATTCATATTTTCGATAGACCACGGGATGTTGCTGCCTTGCAACCCCCTAAAAATACGCACAGGTAACGTTGTTTGTTTGTGTGTTTGCCGAGGGATGGAAGCAATCTCAATGGGATATGAATTGTAATGGTGATAAACATACCGCGCCGCACCTTATCTACAAGCAAGACCAAACATGTATTCAGAATATTTGGGAAACTGCAAATCGAGATGAGAAATGACAGCCTTTTAGTAATCATCGGCAGCGATCTGCGCTACGTTACTTTTACCTAAAACAAGCGATAATAGTTGAGTAAATTGCAAGCATTGCAAGCATATCTAGCAAAGCAAACAAAGCACGCTGTCAACTTGGTCAACATAACCAATATAGCCACTACTTAGCAATATAGTCATCATAGTCAACATTTCCGACTTAGCTAAAGTACCCAACAGAACTAAAATAGACCACACACCCATCATGTCTATGAATTTTCATTATAAAACACTAGAAACAATGTTCAGTCGAAGTAAAGTAAGGCAACTATGCCTTGAAGAAGCTACAGAATACCGGTCCCATATTAACATCGAGAATGAAGGTAACTTGTAGAGAGGGCAGAGAAAAGAGGCAAGGCCGGTGACGTCATTTAGAGACGTTCTCTGCATAGCAAGAATAAATTAGCTGTGTAAATTTTATCTAGAGAAGTGCAGTTCAAGAAGAGGGCTAATTAAACCCTTTTTAGATCATATTCATAAATTGTTTTGTATTAATTTTCATAAAAACTGTGATATCTGTCTGATGTTGTATGAGAATGTCTAAATGCTAAAGTTGTTGATGCTTTGATCACACTGCTTTGATGCTTTGAATGATGCCCACTTCGTTCTGCTCATGTAAACCAACTCACATATATGAAAGGAAAGGAAAGAAAAAGAAAGTGACGTTTCAGTCACTTTCTTTGAATGAGAAGGTCCAGGACGGAAAGAAAACGACATCATTTTCTTTTCATGTCATGTATGGGTTTAGATACTTGCTTCAGGCACCATATTGAGACATTCTCTGCATGCTGTGTTTGGTTTGAATGTCTCGCGGCTGCTGGCTTTTCTATCAACAGATGTTCGTTTTTGCTCCTCATTAAACACAGTTTTGTTCTCGTTTGAGATAATTTAATGTATGAAGAATTAAATATAGTTTCTATTTCCCTAAGTCATACGAGATATAATATTATTCATTAAAGTTCAGTCGTGCTTAGTAGTGCGTGTTTTGGTCATAGTCTGCCTCTGCTATGTGGTTGGAAGCGATGTTTTAACACAACCAAATTCTCTTCCATAAACAGAATAGTTTAGTGCTCAGCTCTTGAGTTTATTATCGTTCAGCTGTGCGGCCTGGTCACGTGTTTGCGTAGGCATCGTAATGAGTTGTTAACAAACAATGAATTAATGTTAACAATATTTAGATGTCAGTTGTTGCTTTTATACTGAGGACATATGACAGGTGAAATTTAATAACTTCACATTTCATCAAATCAGCAAAGCCATTTTTTTACTATTTGTTTTACAGTGAAACTCGGTATTTTTTCTTCCTCGGATATACCGAATAACATTGTAATATACTGTGCCTTCAAATGCCAAAAAACACTCAAAAATATCAGGTTTCATTTCCTTTAGTTTTTTTCGTTATATCAAATTTTAACTTAATTTTGTCTTTGAGGTTTTATCAATTGTACTTCTCTTGAGTTACATATATTCACAGAAATAATTACCTGGGTAACGAAACCATAATTGCGATTGTTCTCGTGTTCAGACACACTATTCAAGGATAATGCGTAAATTGATGCTTATATTTCCAAATAACTGAGTTCTGGGTTTTTGTAATTTGCATGTATAAATGAACACATATATGCTTATATGAATATTACGGACAGTTAATGACTGGCAGTATAGGACGATAAATAATAACTTAAAAAAAATCCCTGCTTTTAGGACTAAATAGAGTCCACGTACTCTACAACCTTCAAATCATTTCAAGTTCTCTTCTTACCTACTGCCCAATAACCCAGTTTTTTTTATTTGTACAGTTTAACTCTCTCGGAAAGGATCCATATTCATCAGATTCACTCCACACTACATCTGCAGCAAGAGCATCAGAAAGCAATCCCTCTGAGTGCCCAAAGGGGAGGCAAGATATGGGTTCCGATGTTATGCGTTGCGTTACACACAGGTGTTAAATTTTACAAATATCTTATTGGCATCTTTACCGTAGAAGAAATTTAATTGGATTTGATCGCATGCATTACAATAGTGGATAATTCTTGAAGAGATTTGAAAAGGCATGACTCTCAAAAAGAGGTTTTAGCAGCTCAGTGAATTATAAAAATGTATTTAATACAAAAAAATCATTCATATGGAAATTTTTGGTTCATCTCTAATGAAATCAAATGCCTCTCTAGGGCTCAGAAGATATGCAAGTAGCTGCTTTAGGAAAAAAGCTGATATTTTTTTAAATCTATAGGTAGCAGATATGTCACATGCTAAGATATGACACATGCTAATACAACTCAGATCAACCAGGAAGTTCCACAACGTCTGTAAATCACCGCTGAAGTTCTGTCGCGTACCCACAACCTTCATACAACCCAATAATCTACTAATAAGCCTAGGCGTCGGCCTACAGCCCGGGTTATCCACAGTGCCCACGCAGGAGCTACCAGCAAGGCCAAGCAGGCGAGTCACCGAGACCATTCGTCTCCATTAGCAGTTTTTGCCGGCGGAAGTTGGGTTTTAAGACGTCAGAGTAAGGACCAAAGTTGACTTCACCTTCTAAAATCAGTTCGCTTGAAATTTCCCCGGACAAACTAAAAAGAAAATTGCAGTATAGTTTACCAATATATATGTCTAAAAGTAAACAATTAGCAGTGTGTGTGTATAATTATATTTTTAATTCTACTTGATATATATTTTCACACTGCATATGAATATGGATGAATGAATAATCAAGATGAAAAAATCCACAAGGGCCGTGATGAGGGTTCGAACCTACGTCCGAGAAGGTCCCAGACGCGCCTTAATCGACTGTGCCTCGACATGGTTAAAAGAATTGCAACCGGGAGTTCTACTGACCTCATACGGATCCTGCAGCCTCTCCGAGACACAAACTAGAACCATGTCGTGGCACAGTCGATTAAGGTGTGTCTGGGATCATCTTAGACGTAGGTTCGAACCCTCATCACGGCCCTTGTGGATTTGTTCATATGATGCATCACGCTATTGTGATCTTTGTGTGTAATAATGAAGATCTTTCAATTAGCCAAGATAAAATATATGGAAGGAATGAGTAGTCATTCGGAAATAAATGGAAATGGTGAAATGAGTCAGAACATAAATAAAATACTAAAGGAATGTGATTTTTTTTATATTTGTGTTTGTATGAATGTTTGCGTAGGAATGTTTGCTTAAGAATGTGTGCGTAAGAATGTTGCGTAAGAATGTTTGTGAAAGAATGTTTGTGTAAGACTGTTTGTATTAGAATGTTTGTGTGAGAATGTTTGTATTAGAATGTTTGTGTAAGAATGTTAATGCTACTGTACATATGTCAGCATGCTTGTTTGCCTGAATATAAGTGTGTGTCTGAATACATATATATATGCATGTTTATGTGTCTGAGTATATGTAGATATATATCGATGAACTCTTGAAAGGTTGGGCATCAGTTTTTATACCACGGGTTTTTCGTAGTTTTACTACAGTACCTATTGAAATTTTTCTCTATCAGCCTATCCATATATCTCTCGTCCTTTATGTGAGGACATAATATGGTGGAAAATATCGGAGCCCTCGAAGATTTGGGAGCTGAAAATACCAATGTCGATCTCGCATTTCGTTTGTTCAACATTTATAAATATTTCTTTCTTGAGATTCCTTAAGGCTTCCCAATATATGCTGCATATATAAAGCATTTATGTGAGAGTTTGACAATAGTTTCTGTGTATTGTTCACTCTCTAAACTGGTGTGGTACTACTTTTATGGCTCTCACTCTCGTTATATTGTTATACTTGGGATTACTTAAAGGACTTACCATGACATTTATGTAGTTTGTTCATGCCCAGCTTGCCTTCCATTTCTGGTACGTTGTTTATTTATCCGAGAACAGATTGGGCCCTTTCTTTGCCTCCCCCTCTCCTCCGTCCTTCCTCCCCCCTCCCCTCTCCACCCTTCCCCCCCCCCATCTCTATTTATTTGTGCTGGCTGTATTTCCCTATCCTTACTCCTTCCCATTGTGCGTGCTTTTCATCAATCTCGCCCGTAACTACAGTCTTTTTTCATTTTCTCATCTCTATGAGAAAATGTATATATACTTTATACGCAAGTATGCTTTAGTCCAAGGCAAAACTAAACTTTGTGTGTGTGTAATGTGGGGTAACTCATTGTCCGGTTCTCTCTCACTCATTGTCCCTTCTTTCTTTCCCTATTTACCGTTTCTCTCTCTCTCTCTCTCTCTCTCTCTCTCTCTCTCTCTCTCTCTCTCTCTCTCTCTCTCTCTCTCTCTCTCTCTCTCTCTCTCTCTCTCTCTCTCTCTCTCTCTCTCTCTCTCTCTCGCTCTCTCTCTCACTCTCTCTCACTCTCTCGCTATCAGAAAATGTAATATTATGAAGCAGTAAAAACACTCCTTAATAACTCTTCCGATAACACATATCTGATTTCAGAACTCATGTAAATCACTGGGGATCACTATAGTTGCCATTATTTCTTACAGGATGGCACTTGGGCTTACTCCGACTTGCCAATGATACTCCCACATCCTACATGTATCACCTAGGAATGTTTAATAAGAATAGCCCCAAACTTTAATCCTGGATTGTTCAGAAATTAAGTAAATTTAATAGTTGCTGAATAAGCTGTTGTGATGGCCTTATACCAACCATTGCCCAGTTGACAGGGTTTAAGCCCAATATATGAAAAAAAATTCCTTATAATTTTATCGGTTTTATCCAAAAGTAAACAAATTTGTCATGGCAAATAAAAAAAGGGGACTGATAGGCTGTCTTCTATTCACCTCGAACTCGAACGTCTGACAGTGTTTCGCACACGGAGTTTTTCATCCTCGATTCCCAAAGTTTCGTACTCTGAAGTACTTTCAATATGTTACTGTCGCTGAAAGGCGGAATAAAACCATCTATGTATTTATTCCAGATAAAAAAAAAGGTCGACACACTAACAGACCAATTTACTGTCAGGCTCCAACAAGTTATATAAGATTCACATTGCTCTAAGTTATGGTTCTTTTTTAAGGAGAAAATGCTGAAGAGTCGGGTTCTTCTTGGAGTTGAAGCCGTGAAAAGCCTCGCAAGTTGGCTAGCATCCTTTTATGCAGGACATGAAAGGGTGGCCAAGATGCCATAAGGTGCAGGGAAAATATGGAAGGAACGAAAGAGACGCACATAAAAAAGAAAACTGGTTGAAATAGCGTCGTGTTTGGTTCTACAGGCATCCTTGAAGCGTGTGCTTCTCTATTAACACTGCAAGTAACGCTAATGAGGCAGTGATAATTATTTATGTGGTGTAAAATCTACTGGCATTTATTATTAGGATGTAAGTGAGAATTATAATGAAAGTGTTAATGTTTATTACAACGCATCCACTTAATTAGATAGTACATTTTGTAACTATGTGGACGATCGTGCATACATAGACGTAATGGACAATTACATACCATAATTTGGTATTATTAACTTTAGAAAAATAAAGCTTAAAACCGAACTTAAATATTTCTAGGCTTAGTATAGCACAAATATATACTATATCAGGCATAAGATAGCGTGAAGTAGGCCTTGGAAGGTTAGGTTAGGTAAGGTTAAGTTTTCTTCGCAACATCAGTACAAAAACGTTTCAGGTTTGTCTAAATTCAGTAGTACAGAGTTCTACTGTCTAATTGCCTTTTACGTAAATATATGTACGATGGTCCTCATCGTTAGTATAAGTACTACCTAAACAAGAGGATGGGCTGTTTAATATTAATAATATTATTTTTTTTTACTGGGGCTATGAGGTGAGAATCCTAGCCACTGGCGCTAACCACTGGACCACCCAGACTTTGTAAAAGTCCGGGTTGACTTATATATATATATATATATATATATATATATATATATATATATATATATATATATATATATATATATATATATATATATATATATATATATATATATACATATTCTTGTAAACACATGTTATTAAATATGACCGAAAAAGTAAGATTAATAATTCTAACACGAATTTTCTCAATATTTCTTATGTTTCTTTTTCACTGTCGATGGTAATTGAAAAATCAGTTCTCCAAAATTCATTTTTATTTCCAGTCTGACGCGACACTTGAACGCGTTTCGTAATAACTTATTACATTTTCAAAGACTTTTAGTTTACACACACACAACTATAACCTGCAAACACTAAACAGAGTTCTACTATGCTGTCATTTAAACAGCTTTTATCTTATATACTCGCATTTGGGTGAGGTGATATGTTACAACAGTTTACTATAAAACGATTTACTACAAAACAGTTTACTATAAAACTATTACGATATACTATAAAACCCCCCCCAAAAAAACGGCCAACCTACTCATGAGCAAATTCTCCAGACACAAAGCAGAACGCAAAGGGACAGACCGACAGAAAATAACAACTAAAATGTGAAAACCTTCTCAGTACTCCTGAGTGATCTTGAAACGCTGAAAAACACAGCTTCTGCGTAGCTTGGATAAGCAAAAGGATGCCACTGGGCAGTTGCGAGTGTGCAGGCTCCTACGAATAGTCGCCAATGAACGGACTCCGGCGAACGGACACCGGTGATTATCTTTAGATGACTTGATTTATTAGACGACAGTGAGTGGATTTCGGCGAACAAACGTCAGGGAACAGACGCGAGAAAAATGCAATGAATTACCCCAAAATTATTTAACCCCCAAATAACGAATATTTAGTATTGATTAATTCACTGTTTTAATTAATTGTTTTCTTTGCTTCTTTTAAAAAGTTCAATTCAGGCAGCAATAATTACCTGAATTGCGTAGAGCCAAGAGTGGCAGAAATAGACCAAGGCCTTTGTTCTCGTCAGACAAAGTGGGTACATGAGCACACAATAAAATCACAATTACGTAATTGACTCATTTGGTTCATTTCGTTGCCCTGTTAATAATGAGCCAGACCTAGCATTCAACCCTTTTCTAGTTGCTTTGTTGGTGGCTTTGCTATTACCAACATTTGTTGGTATTTTGGTATTTTAAGTTTTTCCTTCCTATGGCCTTTTTCTTACAACAACTGTGTTGTTTGTTTCTGTTTGTGCTTTATTTTGTAAAACAATTTGTTGTTATCTCTTATTTTTTGCTTTAGTTTGACTGCGCTCTAGAGAAGTGAGGGAGGGACAGAGGGAAGGAGGAACGGTGATGTATAGGGTGAGCTTTGAAGGAGGAGAAGGAGCAGAGGGAAGAATTTTTGAATAGGGGAAGAGGCTATGAACAAGAGGGAAGTGTTTTATTCAAGAGGGAGGAGTTTTGATCAAGAGGGAGGTGTTTTTCACAAGAGGTAGGGGTTATGATCAACAGGGAGGGGTTTTTAATCAAGATGGAGGTGTTTTGTACAAGAAGGACGAGTTTTTTCAAGAGGGAGGGGTTATGATGAAGAGGGAGAGAGCTTTGATCAAGAGGGAGGCGTTTTGATCATAAAGGAGCAGGAGTTATGATCAGGACAGAGGGGTTTTGATCAAGAGGGAGTGGTTTTGATCATGTGTTACAGGTCATGATCAAGATTGAGGGATTTCGATTAAGATGAATATGTTTTTATCAAGAGGGAGGCATTTTGATCAAAAGGGGGACGTTTTTATCATGAAGGAGGAGTTTTGATCAAGAGGGAGGGGGGTTTTGATAAAGAGAGTGAGGTTTTGATCGAGAAGGGGGTGATTTGATCAATAAGGAAGTGTTTTGATTAACAGGTGGTGGTTTTGATCAAGTGGAAGAGGTTTTAATCAAGAGAGAGAGGTTCTGATCAAGAGGGAGGAGTTTTGATCAAAATGGAGGCGTTTTGATCAAGGTGTTTTAATCAATTGGTAGGGGTTTTGATCAAGAGGAAGTGGTTTTGATCAAGAGGGAAGGGTTTTGTTCATGAGGGAGTGGGTTTGATCAAGAGGGAGGGGTTTTGATCAAGAGGGAAGGGTTTTGATCAAGAGGGAGGGGTTTTGATCATGAGGGAGAGGTTGAGATCAAGAAGTAGGCGTTTTTCATGACGAGGAAGAAGCTCAGGGTGGAAAACTTATAGCAGTAAGGCTGGTATAGGGGCTTCTGTTCTTGCCTCTACACCCACTTTCTTACACAATAAATATACCTCCAAGAATTCACATCAACATTCTCAAGATATATACAGGAAAAGAATCATAATATTCCACAGAACGAGGAATAGATATATATTTGAGTCTGAGGTGGTTAGTTATTATTTTATAAAGTGAAAGCGCTGTTCTTCTGTATATATAACACGTGGAATGGAAATGAGACGGGACTATCCACCGGGATATAGGGATGGAGTGATTAAACGGTGTTCAACCATTTCGGCCATCTAGAATCGAACGCCATGCCGCCAAGAAAGTGAGACCGTCTCTTCCTCTTAGCCTCTTTGCTAGTGTAAGGGGTTGGGCTAATAGGTGGGAGAATCTTTAGAATGTCACATAATTACCACAAAAGGGAAAATATTATTACTGTGTGTGTAAAAATGGTTATTATATTATAAATAAAATAATTTCTGTCCTGAAAACATTTCGTAATAACAGCTGATAATTGTGTAATTTCCAATGACCTCAATTTTTTTTTGGTATGTATTGTTGTTTTCTCGTATGTATTGTGGCTTTTTTCTCTACCTGTATTATACGTGTTTTTAATTTGCGTGTTTATTGTGCTTTTTTGTTTTTCGTGCATACTGCGGTTTGATGAATGATTTATTGTTTTAACCTTTTATGTATATGCCTCTCTATCTTATTCCCTTCATTAATTAGGAATAGGCTTAATGACAGATGTTTCTGTCACATATTTTATCAATATATCACCAAGTCTATTATTACGAACTTTTTACATGCATATATATATATATATATATATATATATATATATATATATATATATATATATATATATATATATATATATATATATATATATATATGCCAATGTCAGACCACGGAGGAAAATTGAAACAGGAAATTTCCTTAAGTACTTTCGTATATTAAATACATCTTCAGAAGGTCCAATGAAGATTAATATACGAAAGTACTTAAGGAAATTTCCTGTTTCAATTTTCCTCCGTGGTCTGACATTGTCACATTCTTAATCACGTGTTTATTTTCGTGATATACACACACATATATATATATATATATATATATATATATATATATATATATATATATATATATATATATATATATATATATATATATATATATATATATATATATATATTGTATGTTATATAATAAAAATATTTTATTTATTTATTTGTGTATGAATGCTAAGTTCAGTGTCTTCTCAGTTATCCATATGCGTGGTAGAGTATTTATTATCATCTGATGACAAAGCATCCTGATAAAAAGATATTTTAGGAAAGGAAGAGCAACGAAGAAATGGAGGAAGAGATTGAATACCAAAACAAAGAAGCAACAGATTAAAGCTGAGGGAAGGGAATGAGGATGAGAGAGAGAGAGAAAGAGAGAGAGAGAGAGAGAGAGAGAGAGAGAGAGAGAGAGAGAGAGAGAGAGAGAGAGAGAGAGAGAGAGAGAGAGAGAGAGAGAGAGAGAGAGAGAGAGAGAGAGAGAGAGAGAGAGAGAGAGAGAGAGAGAGAGAGAGAGAGAGAGAGAGAGAGAGAGAGAGAGAGAGAGAGAGAGAGAGAGAGAGAGAGAGAGAGAGAGTGTGTAAGGGGGGGGGGATGAAAAGAGAGGATATATAATTAAATTGAAGTTAACATATGTAGAAGGAACTGGAGGGAGAGGACAGTGTACCTCCGGTAATAATATTTTATGATCTTTCGTCGATGTTTGCAGAGCAATGACCATTAGCTGTTGCTTTAGCCATGGTCGCTGGCTGATTGGGTGATTGGTTACCTGATTACAAAACTGTCTAAGAGCATGACTGGCTAACTGATATGGAAATGAAATGATTGTCTGAATGTCTGTCTTACCGACTGATTGTATAGGTAATTGTTTAATTGACTATCTGACTGGATAACTTTAACTGAATAACTAGCTGGGTGATTGTTACGCTTCCCGATTAGCTGAGTAACTTTGTTAATGGCTGGTTATCTGATCGGCTTAGTTACTTCTGACCAACTAACAGTCTGATTTATTGATTGCAATATTGCTTGGGTGAATATACTTTATATACTTGAATATACTTTCTGATGGGTTCAAGTTATTGCCACAGGATAATGTCCATAAAAACGAGCGATTAACCAGAAGAGAAAGATGGAAGGACTACACAAAGTAATTACGATATCGGGATATATATTTGCGAAAATCATTGCAATAGAACGGATATCGACGTAGTGTTCTGGGTCACCCCCAGACACGTTCCTAGAGTGATCCTGGGGATTCGATCCCTCCGTCTTGCTCCAATGATTTTTCCCAGATGGAAGGAAACGAGTCCGTGGGGAACATTCATAGTTGAATCATTTATAGCGCCCAGCCCCGCTCTGTCGTGTGTTCTCCAAGAGTGAATGTTTGTGGGTTTGACTGTTGCTCAGGAGCTAGAGGCCCGGAACATAATGTGAAAGAACCACGACTGGATAGTTGTTAACACGTATCTGGCCAGACGTCTTGGATCTTGCCGAACTCGTCGAGAACCTTAGAACATCCCAACAGTCCCGTTAAGCAGCTGAAGACAGTAGCCGGTTGAAAATATATGAATGTTTTTCGGTACGTCTCTCTCTCTCTCTCTCTCTCTCTCTCTCTCTCTCTCTCTCTCTCTCTCTGAACGCTTACATCGACCGAGCTCTCACTGCTTTGGTTGGAAGCAGGCAGACGACCTGCTTACAACCTGCCACAACTGTAGAGTTAGGCAGGTCCTAGTCAATAATGGCTTCTCTAATGGTTATGTTGAAAACGTCATTAATAGAAAAGTGACGCGCCATGAAACATCTGAAAAAATCAACTAACACAATACCTGTACCTCTGATTAGATTGTTTTACAGGAACTTCTTTTCCACGCCTCAATAAACGGAGAAAAGTTCCGCTGGCACCATGCTTTGAGAGAGAGAGAGAGAGAGAGAGAGAGAGAGAGAGAGAGAGAGAGAGAGAGAGAGAGAGAGAGAGAGAGAGAGAGAGAGAGAGAGAGAGAGAGAGAGAGAGACAGACAGACAGACAGACAGACAGACAGACAGACAGACAGACAGACAGACAGACAGACAGACAGACAGACAGACAGACAGACAGACAGACAGACAGACAGACAGACAGACAGACAGAGAAAGAATGATAGGGACAGTAAGAGAGAGGGAGAGGAATACCAATGCAGTGTAGCAGTGTTGAGCCTTCAGGACCACCTCCACCACCAATTATATTACCATTAATCTGCAAGGCAAATGTGGAGTGGCAGTAATGGTTCACTCCTTACCTTCCGGAGGGAGAATTAGCTCTCAAAAATCTTCTGATTATATATCAATTTCGTAAGAAAAGACACACACACACACACATACACACACACACACACACACACACACACACACACACACACACACACACACACACACACACACACACACACACACACACACACACACACACACACACACACACACACACACACACACACACACACACACACACACACACACACACACACACACACACACAGGGGCCTGGTAGCCTGGCGGATAGAGCGCAGGTATCGTAATTGTGTGGCGCGGGTTCGATTCCCGCACCAGGCAGAAACAAATGGGCAAAGTTTCTTTCACCCCTGAATGCCCCTGTTACCTAGCAGTAAATAGGTACCTGGGAGTTAGTCAGCTGTTACGGGCTGCTTCCTGGGGTGTGTGTGTGGTGTGGAAAAAAAAGTAGTTAGTAAAACAGTTGATTGACAGTTGAGAGGCCGAAAGAGCAAAACTCAACCCCCGCAAACACAATTAGGTGATCACAACTAGGTGAAATACACACAACACACACATCACAACTTCCGAGGAACTTCTGAAATAACAGAACACCAGAAAGCAGTGAGAGATACCAGAGAACCAGGAACGAGTAAATTAGTGTGAGAAGTGAAGCTGAGAAAAATATGAAAATCACATAGCATATAAATCCAAGATCGAACCAAAGCTACGCCACAGTTACATCAGGACGAAAACAACAGTGAAAGAACAGGTGATTAAACTTAGAATGGGCGAGGATAGGTATACAGAGAATGACAAAGAGGTGTGTGAAGAACTCAACAAGACGTTCCAGAAGATCTTCACAATAGAACGAGGTGAGGTCACTGCGGTAAGAGAGGCGGCAGTAAACCAGGGGGCTTTGGAAGGGTTGGAAATTACAAGAGATGAGGTCAAGAGGCACCTGTTGGATCTGGACATGAGAAAAGCTGCTGGTCCGGACGTAATCTCATGATGGGCATTAAATGAGTGTGCAGAAGCACTCTGCTTACCACTCTCCGTAGTGTATAATAGGTTACTGGTGACGCGAGACTTACTAGATATATGGAAGACAGCTTATGTAGTCCCAATATACAAAAAGGGTGACAGACAAGAGGCACTGAACCACAGGCCAGTGTCCTTAACTTGTATACCATGCAAGGTGATGGAGAAGATCGTGAGACAAAACCTAGTAACACACCTGGAGAGAAGGGACTTCGTGACAACCCATCAACATGGGTTCAGGGAGGGTAAATCTTGCCTTACAGGCTTAATAGAATTAAACAATCAGGTGACAAAGATTAAGCAAGAAAGAGAAGGATGGGCTTACTGCATTTTCTTGGACTGTGGGAAAGCCTTTGACACAGTATCCCCATAAGAGGCTGATGCATAAGTTGGAGAAAGAGGAAGGAGTAACTGGTAGGGCGCTCCAGTGGATAAGGGTGTACGTAAGCAAAGGGAAGCAGAGAGTTACAGTGAGGGGTGAGAACTCAGATTGGCGTGAAGTCACCAGTAGAGTCCCACAGGGGACTCTACTGGTACTCGGACCTGTCCTGTTTCTGATATACGTAAATGATCTCCCGGAGGGTATAGACTCATTTCTCTCAATGTTTGCTGACGATGCCAAAATTATGAGAAGGATTAAGACAGAGGAGGAAAGCTTGAGGCTTCAAGAAGGCTTTATCCACCTGGACAAGCTGAAGGAATGGACGAACAAATGGTTGTTAAAGTTTAACCCAAGCAAATGTAATGTAATGTAGACAGGTGTTGGGACCAGGAGACAAGATACAAGGTATCATTTAGGAGATGAAATACTTCGAGAGTCAGAAAGAGAGAAAGACCAGGGGGTTGATATCACGCCTTGCCTGTCCCTTGAAGCCCACATCAAGAGGATAACATCAGCGACAAATGCCAGGTTGGCCAACATAAGAACGCCTAGAGAAACTTGTGTAAGGAATCATTCAGAACTTTGTATATCATATATGTCAGACCAATCCTGGAGTATGCGGCTCCAGCATAGAGTACATATTTAGTCAAGCATAAGGCTAAACTGGAAAAGGTTTATAAGTTTGCCACCAGACTAGTACCCGAACTGAGGGGTATGAGCTACGAGGGGAGACTACGGGAATTAAACCTCACGTCTCAGGGAGACAGAATAGTTAGGGGGGACATGATCACCACATACAAGGTTCTCAAAGGAATTGATAGAGTAGATATAGACAGACTATTTAACACATGAGGTGCACACGTACTAGGGGACACAGGTTTGTGTGTGTGCGTGTGTGTGTGTGTGTGTGTGTGTGTGTGTGTGTGTGTGTGTGTGTGTGTGTGTGTGTGTGTGTGTGTGTGTGTGTGTGTGTGTGTGTGTGTGTGTGTGTGTGTGTGTGTGTGTGTGTGTGTGTGTGTGTGTGTGTGTGTGTGTGTGTGTGTGTGTGTGTGTGTGTGTGTGTGTGTGTATGTGTCTGTGTGTGTGTGTGTACCCTGTATTCATAATTTTAAAGTGTAGCTAATTTTATTTCTAAATTTGTGTGCCTTTCTTGGCTCATAAAAAGTTTTATGAGCCAGCCTACAGCTGCAAAATTTGCCTTTTATTGTGTGCTTTTCCAGATTTGTGGGTAAGAGGGGGGAATATGGATTTACCAGCAAAATCAGTAGAAATGAGTTTCAAAATGTTTTTCACAATCAAGATGTAATGTTCAGTAAATGCAGATTAGTGAGGGGTTCCTTGTGTCGTGCCTGCCAACCTTATATCAAGTGAAGTCTAGGCTACAGATCCTATTTGACTCTGTTATTTATACATATTAAGCTATGTATGGAGTTTGTTTATAACATGTCACTTCCCAACACATTCCATTTGTTCACTTTCTTAACACTGACAAAATTCCTTATTAATGTATCTGCGGTTCATTTGGGCACTAACCTTTCATGTACGTTCGTTCATTACCGATGTTTAAAAGCTTTTGTAGTCAGCCCTGTCTATTTTCCTGAGTGTTTTCGGTGCAAAGATTATGTTTACCCTTTTGCTTCTGTCTTTTAGTGACGTGAATTTTTTTCTTTAGTCTTTTCTTCAAACTCATAACTCAAAACTCTTGAACTAGTCAGGTGGCACCTCTTAACTCGTTTCGTTTTCAGTTTACCAACTCTAGTGCCGCTGATTTATTGTAAGTGCGAGAGAGCATGATTTTGTTCGGTGGAGGGAGAGAAATCCAATGGGGAGATAGGGACACGGTAGGGGTAAATAGGGACACCTAACATTTAGAAAAAAATATGTACTTTGATCAGGGAAACATGTTTAATTTGATAAACATGACTTGTTGAGAGTATAGTTTTGAAATAACTATGTTTGGCGAACATTTCAATAGGGCGACGGCCGAGAGCTGTCCTGTTGTTCTGAAAATAACTATGTTTGACAAATATTGAATAATGCAGAGAAGCTTAAACTGAAATGTTTTAATTTTACTCTGTCTGAAATGTAGAATGGGTAACAAAGGAATTACAGTAAATGAGAGAGAGATGTGAAAACATTTACTTTTTTCGCCGACAAAGCTGTGAAGGGTGGGTGCGAGGGAAGGTTTGGGGGATTTAGGGAAAGGGTAAGAGGGGGTGGTGTGCTTAAGGCAGATAGGGAGGGTGAACATAAGGGGGCAACGACGCGGGTGTGGAGATTAGGGTGGAACCCTGTTGATAGTAACGAAACTACACCTATAAACATTAAGAGCCGGGTTCAGGAACTAAAATTTGACACTAGAAAATACTTAACAAACATATTACTTATAATGAACATATTCTCTGAAAATGGACTTGATGCGATTCCACTCAAAAACGGGTATGGCTTAGAGATGATATTGGGACTCTGACAAAATTCACCCTAAAATTGGGTACCGCATAGCGGCAATTTTTCCAAAAACAAAATGTGGCCGCAATGCCGCTTATCCCAGTTGGAAAACTGTGTAGAACATTTCAAACAGTCCAAAAATATACAGTCTGACCACTTTTCCAGTCTTGTCTGATCTGGGTCGTCCGGTAATACAATTCCATGGGTTCAGGTGTGTTTGCCAGCACTGAACCAATGTTGGTGTTGTGCTATAAATGTTCACTACAGATCAGATGATCTACTTTTCTTTTATCATTGTCTTGTACATTGTCTTGCACGATAAGTAAGTAAAGAACACTAGCATGTTGATTACTGCCTCCTATCTGTTTCCCTTTTCGCGTGTTGTAAATACATTCTCTGGTAATTATGATATTTTTATTTACATTTTACGTATTAGTGTAAGCTGTCAGCACAAGGTTTCCGCCTCTTCTCTTAGATGGAGGTGTTGATGGTGATATCTGGTCCCACGGTCTCAGTCGCGTCTGGCTCCGGTGGGAGTTATCTTCTTACTTCTAGCCTTCTTACTTTAACTCGGGGTATCTCGAAGTCTTCTTTGACTCCTTGATTTGATTCCTTTTCCTTCAGTTTAAGAACTCCATCTTGCTGTATTCTCAACACCTTTTGAAATCCCTTATTGGATTCCTCACCCACTTCACTGAGAATTCTCAGTGAATTCTCTTTTATTATTAGTTTATTACTTGTTCCTTAACTGTTGTTTTCCTACTAATGAAGCTATGAAGCAGCTTGGATTGGGTCTTTGCTTTACCAGCATTACCAGTTTTATGAATACGGTGAGAGGGGGAAAGGGAATAAAGGGAACAAGATAGTGAGTGAGAAAAGAAAGAATAAGAAAGAAGGTTGAGAAGAGGGAGTATATAGAATGAGTAACTAGGCTCAAAGGAGAAGTGTAAGGAAGGAGATAATTTGAAGAAAGAAGTGTCGTGAAGGGGCTGATAGGATGGATTAAATTCAATCTCAAATTCATATACGTTTACTGAGCTATAAATCCACACAAACCGATGAGGTAGCTCAAGCTATTTCATCCCTTTGTGTGTATGTACATTCAACCAAAGGAGATGGTTGTATGAAAGAGGCAGAGTGGGGAAGGAAATGGAGGATGGCAAGAGTGAGAATGGTGGGGCAATGAGGTAGAGGGATGGGGAGAGGAGGTGTGAGAAAGAAACATGCTCAGAGAGAGTTGCTAAGGTGGCAAGTCTCCTGGAGATTATAATTATACCTGCTGCAACACCTGAGATCACGTCTGACCCTAATTTAGCTCTCACCCCTCGCTCTCACCTGGGAGATTATCCTCTTGAAACGAGGATGTAAGTAGTGCCAAGCTTATTTCTGCTACCCTGACAAAGGGGTTTCCGTGCACCAAAGAGGGTCTTGCGACACGTGTTCGTCAAACACTCGTATCTATCGATTCATCGTCGAGGTCAAATAAAGAAGTGCAACGTGATTTAGATTTATTAGACTTGAGAGAAATGCAGGGTAGCATATTCAGCAAAGAACCAGAACACCCTCTTACACAGCTACCACCTCATCCGCAATGTTCACGCTCTGTTAAAAACATCGTGCTGTATTGTTTAATTGAATTTAAGGAATAGTCAGCTATACTTAGCCTCCATAATGGGTCACTTCAAACTTTGGGAACATTGCGGGTCTGTGGTTAGACGCCTGTGCTGTATCTGGCAATGTATTGCAAACCATCCGGGGTGAAAATTTAGGAAAGCTGAGATGTGGTGATACAAGAGAGACACATCACTGTATCAGGGCATGAGAGTTAGCTTGTGAACTCAATCCAAAACAGCGGTTAATGCTCACCCTTATACATGATATTTATTTCTCTAGCGGACTCCTTCACTCGTGTCAACACCCCGTCAGTCTAAACCCCCTCTCATACTCGACACTACCTTATACTAGGCAGCCTACCTCAATCGAGACACACCCTCATATTTGACCCCCCGACGAACTCATACACAAAATCTTAATACCTTCAACACACAAACATTCTAAATGCCTTATGAGTTATTATCTCCATCTTCATTTGTTCATATCAGCAAGCATAAGAAGAATGCTTTTTGTTAAAGAGCATTCATTTAACGTTCATAATATTGTTAATTTACCATTCACAAATCAATTTCTTATGTTATGATATACAAGAATATTTGCTCCCTGTAAAAAATGCATCAATACCCGAGAGGTATCACACAAGAATTGCAATCTCCAAGCCTTCACGGATTAACAGAAAACTTTGAGATTATTTTCAACACGGTGTTCTTTGTGTCTAATTATTTAGTGTCTGGTATCATGCACTGGACACATTTTGTCAAGGATTCAGATATATATATATATATATATATATGTGTGTGTATATATATATATATATATATATATATATATATATATATATATATATATATATATATATATATATATATATATATATATATATATATATATATATATATATATATATATATATTGGTAGCAGTCTTTCTTGTAAACATATGTTGTTAAATATGACCGAAAAAGTAAGTTTAATAATTCTAACACGAATTTTCTCAATATTTCTTATGTTTCTTTTTACTGTCGATGGTAATTGAAAAATCAATTCTCCAAAATTCATTTTTATTTCTAATCTGACGCTACACTTGAACGCGTTTCGTAATAACTTATTACATTTTCAAAGACTTTAGTTTACACACACACAACTGTAACCTGAAAACACTAAACAGAGTTTTACTTTTTTTTTTTTTTTTTTTTTTTTTTTTTATACTTAATTTTACTTAATTGTTTTACTTAATGCTAACATTGAACAGCTTGTCTTATATACTCGCATTTGGGTGAGATTCCATACAAAACTGGGAATACAGGTTTGTATTCCATACAAAACTGGGAATACAGGTTTGTATTCCATACAAACCTGGGTATGCGTATGGAAATGTCAAGACACACAAGCCTGGAAACCCACTTTGGCCAATCATCATCCAGATACCCACACCCACGTACAGACTGGCGAAGCGACTCAACGGCTTGCTGACTTCTTATGTACCTTGTGCTTTCAGCCTGAAGTCTCTAAAGGAAATTTGTTGACTTACTGCAGGGAACACGGGCCGCAGGGATAAGAGCCTCGTTGGACTTGGAATCAATGTTTACCAACGTACCTGTGGATGAAACAATCGGGATGATAGCGGACAGAGTGTATCGTGATCCGGCCTGTACTCCTCTTGACATACCAGAAAATATTCTAAGGAAACTACTCCAAGCTTGTACTAAAGAGGCACCCTTCTTGAGCCCGGATGGGCACATGTATAAGCAAGTAGATGGGGTCGCCATGGGTTCTCCCCTAGGTGTCCTGTTTGCGAACTTCTACATGGGTACCATCGAACAGAACGTCTTAGTTGACATGAACTTGAAACCTGCCATATACTGCAAGTATGTTGACGACAATTTTATACAGGTACCTGATGTCAGACGTCTGCAGGAGCTGAAGGAGGCATTCGAGCGGAATTCTGTATTGAGTTTCACTTACGAGATGGAGAAGGATGGGAAACTGCCCTTTCTAGATGTAACAGTCATGGAAAGGAGCGGAGGTTTCCACACTGCAGTCTGCACTAAGGAAACAAACATAGGAATGTGCCTCAATGCCAGCTGTGATTGCCCAGACAGGTACAAGAGGAGTGTTGTCAACGCTTATGTCGACCGTGCTCTCAGCCACAGGTCAGGATGGAAGGAAGTCGATGAAGAACTCTGTAGGGTAAGGCAGGTTCTAGTCAACAACGGTTTCTCTTATGGTTTCGTTGAAGACATCATAAAAAGGAAAGTGAAACGCCATGCAACCTCTGAAGAGTCAACTAACACAACACCTGTACCCCCCTACTAGACTATTGTACAGGAACTTCTTTTCCACAGCTCATAAAACGGAGGAAAGGGTCCTGAAAGATATTGTTGATAGGAACGTTATCCCTACAGACAAAAATCAGAAGATAAAATTGACGATTTACTTTAAAACCAAAAAAACGGCCAACCTTTTAATGAAAACCTCTCCGGACACAAAGCAGAACGCCTTAAAGGAGATCAACGTCGTCTATGCCTTCAAATGCCCACGTGGGGACTGTAAGCCCCAAAAAACTCAGTATATAGGCAAGACAACAATATCTCTTTCCAGGCGATTAACAATGCATAAGCAACAGGGCTCCATTAAGGAACATATAATCTCTTTTTTTATAATCTCGATTATATGTTAAGGAACATATAAACTCTTTTTTATAATCTCGATTATATGTTAAAGAACATATAATCTCTTATTACCACTGTCGATGGTAATAAGTTATATAAACCACTGCTAATGTTCAAATTTCTTTTGTGATCTGTATCAAAGCAGATTCAATTATGTTTCTGTTATAGGTGCTTTTACAATTTGATATTGAAGAAGCCATCTCCCAATCAATTTGGTGAGCATCTTCTGACAGATGAACAAACAAAGCATTAGACAATTGGCCATGTCTTACAGAGTTTATTTATGTTGCAAAATTCTACATTTCAAATCTTTAGATGTTTGCCCAACATAGAACTTATTACAGTCTTTACATAATGGGTGCTCGTCGAGTATAACTAAGTACCCCCCCCCCCATCAAACGCTCCTAGTGTCATTATCGTAACACTCTCTAGAGTATGTGTATGATCAAACGTTCAATAATTAATTTACGTTCGGTTTCCCCAGGGAAAAATCGGCGCTGTGTCGAGGGCAGAGGATGACCAGACAGTGAGTTGGTGGGATATTCTAGATCACACAGCTGTAAGTCGTGTTGCTGTGTGATCCAGCGGTGTCCGGAGAGTTTGCGAAGTGTGTGAGGTGCATTTTTACAATCTTTAACTCTGCACACACTCACACATACACACACACATAGCGGAAGCCTGTGGCCCTAGCAGACAGCACGCTGGACACGTGATCCTGCGGTCCCTGGTTCGATCCCGGGCGCCGGCGAGAAACGATGGGCATAGTTTCTTTCACCCTATGCCCCTGTTACCTAGCAGTAAATAGGTACCTGGGAGTTAGACAGCTGTTACGGGCTGCGTGCCCTGTGTGTGTATGTGTGTGTGTGTGTGTGTGTGTGTGTGTGTGTGTGTGTGTGTGTGTGTGTGTGTGTGTGTGTGTGTGTGTGTGTGTGTGTGTGTGTGTGTGTGTGTGTGTGTGTGTGTGTGTGAGTGTGTGTGTGTGTTAATTAAATTCTTTAATTTAATCCTATGTTCCCCCGGAATACGACCCGCCAAATCATTTACAACAAGGTACCCATTTTACTGTAGGGTAAACAGAGGCTACAGTTAAAGATTAACGCCCAGTAAATCCTCCCCGGCCTTGATACGAACCCAGGACAAAGCGCTCGCGAAACGCCAGGCGAGTGTCTTAACCACTACACCACGGGGGAGTGCTAAGATGATCCAGAACAACGAACAAGACTTCTCATAACATTCATCAAGCCACCAAGACTCAACACACATCATCTGGCCTCAGGTATACACGCCTTACTTCCTGGAAATTAGGCAGTACCCAACATTCAATAAAATGATGAAAAGAAAACAAATCAAACGAAAACGGAATAATGAATACGAAGCATTTTTGCGTATATTGAAAAAACAATCAAATGATACAGCACTAGAAACTAAAATAACAAATCTTCGTTGCGAAAAGAGAAAGCTGGACATTAATGGATCTCGGATTTTGTAGTGATTTGCAGGATAAACTGAGCTCGCAAGGCACAGTTTCACAATATGTTTGTGCCTGTTGATGAATAATAAATTATAAAAATAAATATGATATAGGTGAGATATATTACAGAAACGTAAATGCATATGCCAACCTGTCTTCTCAATTATTGCATCACAAATCTCATTTATCGCTGCAAAAATCTGGATGTTTAATCATATTCAAAGCAACGCGTTAATGATGCTTCTTCGTGCTAGAAGGTATTGGTTATGAAAGGTTAAGTGAGTCGTATAGGTTCACACGCTTCTCTTAGGCAGGTATTGTGTACAGCTTCCAGTCTGGACTGTTAGGCAGGTATTGTGTACAGCTTCCAGTCTGAACTGTTAGGCAGGTATTGTGTACAGCTTCCAGTCTGAACTGTTAGTCAGGTATTGTGTACAGCTTCCAGTCTGGACTGTTAGGCAGGTATTGTGTACAGCTTCCAGTCTGGACTGTTAGGCAGGTATTGTGTACAGCTTCCAGTCTGGACTGTTAGGCAGGTATTGTGTACAGCTTCCAGTCTGGACTGTTAGGCAGGTATTGTGTACAGCTTCCAGTCTGGACTGTTAGGCAGGTATTGTGTACAGCTTCCAGTCTGAACTGTTAGGCAGGTATTGTGTACAGCTTCCAGTCTGGACTGTTAGGCAGGTATTGTGTACAGCTTCCAGTCGGAACTGTTAGGCAGGTATTGTGTACAGCTTCCAGTCTGAACTGTTAGGCAGGTATTGTGTACAGCTTCCAGTCGGAACTGTTAGGCAGGTATTGTGTACAGCTTCCAGTCTGAACTGTTAGGCAGGTATTGTGTACAGCTTCCAGTCTGAACTGTTAGGCAGGTATTGTGTACAGCTTCCAGTCTGAACTGTTAGTCAGGTATTGTGTACAGCTTCCAGTCTGAACTGTTAGGCAGGTATTGTGTACAGCTTCCAGTCTGAACTGTTAGGCAGGTATTGTGTACAGCTTCCAGTCTGAACTGTTAGTCAGGTATTGTGTACAGCTTCCAGTCTGAACTGTTAGGCAGGTATTGTGTACAGCTTCCAGTCTGAACTGTTAGTCAGGTATTGTGTACAGCTTCCAGTCTGAACTGTTAGTCAGGTATTGTGTACAGCTTCCAAGCTGAACTGTTAGTCAGGTATTGTGTACAGCTTCCAGTCTGAACTGTTAGTCAGGTATTGTATACAGCTTCCAAGCTGAAACTGATGATGAGGTTAATTATAGTTTCCAAACTGGAACTGTTAGGCAGATAATATATATATAAATGTTTAATCTAGAACAATTATAGAGGTATTGCATACAATTTCCAGTTTGGATCTGTTAAGATATATTGTATAAATTTGCTGGTCTGGAACTGTTATGGTGAAATTACATACAGTTTAATTTTTGCGTTGAGCGTTGAGCTGAATTGAATTCGCAGATATCTCACAATATTCTAACTTGTATTTGCGCAAAAAACTGGGCCTTTGAAATCCTTCATGTACTCTATTAGATAATATGAGGAAGGCAATATGCATCACCGCCTGAGAAATCAAACTTCTCTAATAGTATTAGCATTCAAGTGACATTTAGATTGAAATATACATGTTTAATATATCATAAGTATTATTACATAAATTATTCATATGCTAATTGTTATTTATATATTTTTATTTTAATGTATTTCTTTCTATATTGGTTTAATTTAATACTGGGAAATATTTGTCATAACAGTTCGTCCCCTTTATATGAAGTGTGATGGTCATACTTATGAAATGTCAGAGAGACTTCAGACATGCTACAGGTCGTCTCCCTGCCACATACTGGCATTAAATCCCTCTTGTGAGTGCTCGAATTGCTCCTATCGTGGTGTGTCACAGAGTATATTAACCTTGTGTTTACATAGTCTTGACTTTGGTCACATTAACATAGCAATTGAAACGTCTAGGCATTTATACCCATCGAATCAAATCCAAGACTCTAGGGCAAGTAAGCAGGGGATTAAAGACTGGGGCGAGGATACAGATAACTTAAACATGGAACAGGATACAAGTCGGAGGAGGGGAGTACAGCTCGGTTGCCCAACCACCGTGGGGTTTAAATTGGCAGTGATATTGTACGGCATTCACTTTGTCAATTTGCATTCCTGGGCGTTGCTCAGGAGCTCTTTCATAGGCAGCTGACAGTTGGTGGTAGTTGTTGGTGATACTTCAATCTTGGGTGTTCATTGGCTGGACGTCTGGCTTTAGAGCTCTTCTTACTTCTTTCGTCTGGCATTTTCCGTCAGGCTTGGGTCGTTGGTCTTCTCTGGCTTCGTGGTAGTCTTACTTCTGGTTGACATTGTAGTGTTGTCGTTCGAGGCTGTGGGTGTGGTGTCCAGAAGGAAATCTTCAGGTCTGTGGTTGCACTTCCGTTGAGAAGGGGATGGTGCTTCAACTGAGACATCTTCGTCTGACGAATTACTTGAGACAAATGCAGAGGTGGTGGTCCTTGGAGGGTTGAGAAATAGCAAGTCCGGCAGCCAGAGTAGTTCTAGGTTTAGTGGGCGTTCACAGGATCTGTGGTGCGATGGCAGTAGATGGTCCTAACAGAGGCACGCCGGCAGACTTTGCAGCTGCAATGATGGTGGGTGGAGCTGCAGGAGGTGTAGTCGGATGTGAAGGCGTCAGTTCCGGGGCTGTTTCCTCCACTGTGACTGTTGGAACGGGCATTGCAGCAGTGGACAGTAGATCAGTTAGCCCGGCCACGTTCATAGTGATATCTGGGTTCGAGGCTAGAGTAGAACTCGTAGCTGGAGTAGAGGTGGTGTAGACTCCCTCAGGTACGGTGAAAATCGGGAGACCATTCGCAGTAAAGAGTATGTTCAGAATCCTCACATATTCCTGGTAGTTGGGGCCAGCAATCTTGTCATCTACCATGGTTAGAGCGTACACCATGCTGTGCAGGCAGTTAGGAGCCTGTATCTTCTGTGGCCAAGGCTTCATTTATTTTGCAAAGGCATTTATTTAGTATTAAATTTATTAATAATTAATAAGAAAAATGACAGCTCATAAAACCTTCTTAAAATATTTATAATGTCTCAACAAAATAAAAACTATAGTGTGGCCGCATTTGAATGGATATTATATCACAAATATGGATTATGATCCATTCAGAAAAGAGGGGTCCCCCTTCTAAATGCTTCTAGGAATGGTTATGACAAACCAAAAGCTTTATTTAAGTCTTAATTTATTTTATAATTTAGGCAGTCACGAAAAGACTCGACTGTGAAAGCAGTAGTTTGAAGTGAAGTTGAAGTTAAACGTAGTCTTTGTCAGTGAATGTTGGCTATAAGTTCTGTTGGGCAGTCGAGATAAGACGCAGCTGTTGTCTTGGGGGTGAGAATATTGCATTAATGCTGGCCTTCTCGGTGTTGTGAATCCCTCCGACGTGAAAGGAAGAAGTAAGACACGAGGATGTGCAGGGGAAGCAATAATCTTTACGTAACTGTGAGTTTGGACATCGTTTCTGTGTCACAAGATTTCAGCAAGACACGAGACAGTCCATTCAGTAGTACGTAAGAAAAAAATAATTATATCCTTTTCCTGTATAGAGAGAGCGAAGAACTCAACCATAAGACAGGAGGAATTCCACGAGGACTAAATTCACCAGACGAGGTATTCTGAGATGGTATTCCAATCGTTTCGAGTTGCAGCGAATCTGTGAACATATAAACGTGTTCCAAAAGTATCATGCGGTGTGAAAAACAAAACAATAGACATGCGCCTCGGGCGCTCACGAGCCTTCCACACACACACACACACGCGTCATCTAATTCACACGAGAAGAATTATTTTTGTAATTCTTTCTTGCATTGACCTTTGTGTATTAATAATGTACAGGCAGAGTCCTAATGCTTGACAATAGCCTGGAACATAACGCATTAGTTGTGGCGTTGTGGGTTATTCTATTATGGGTGGTTATAAATAGGAGCTGCCTCGTATGAGCCAAATAGTTCTTTTGCAGCTACCTTTGTTCTTATGTTCTTATTATATATATTTGTATTCAAATGACCATTACCAGCGTAGTGACATTTGCCAGTGTGTCGCAGTGCATAACATTGCGACCACTTATATTGCGATACATGCCAGCACGCCGATTTTGATATAGTGAACTTGAATTTATCGTTAGTAATATAATATTGCTGTATTGTATTTGTATCTGAATATTTGATATATATATATATATGTATATATATATATATATATATATATATATATATATATATATATATATATGTCGTACCTAGTAGCCAGAACGCACTTCTCAGCCTACTATTCAAGGCCCGATTTGCCTAATATGCCGAGTTTTCCTGAATTAATATATTTTCTCTAATTTTTTTCTTATGAAATGATAAAGCTACCCATTTCATTATGTATGAGGGAAATTTTTTTTTATTGGAGTTAAAATTAACATAGATATATGACCGAACCTAACCAACCCTACCTAACCTAACCTAACCTATCTTTATAGGTTAGGTTAGGTTAGGTACCCGAAAACGTTAGGTTAGGTTAGGTTAGGTAGGTTAGGTAGACGAAAAACAATTAATTCATGAAAACTTGGCTTATTAGGCAAATCGAGCCTTGCATAGTAGGCTGAGAAGTGCGTTCTGGCTATTAGGTACGACATATATATATATATATATATATATATATATATATATATATATATATAGACATATGTCGTACCTAGTAGCCAGAACTCACTTCTAAGCCTACTATGCAAGGCCCGATTTGCCTAATAAGCCAAGTTTTCATGAATTAATATTTTTTCTCTAATTTTTTTCTTATGAAATGATAAAGCTACCCATTTAATTATGTATGAGGTCAGTTTGTTTTTATTGGAGTTAAAATTAACGTAGATATCGGACCGAACCTAACCAACCCTACCTAACCTAACCTAACATATCTTTATAGGTTAGGTTGGGTTAGGTAGCCAAAAAAGTTAGGCTAGGTTAGGTTAGGTAGGTTAGGTAGTCGAAAAAACATTAATTCATGAAAACTTGGCTTATTAGGCAAATCGGGCCTTGCATAGTAGGCTGAGAAGTGCGTTCTGGCTACTAGGTACGACATATATATATATATATATATATATATATATGTCGTACCTAGTAGCCAGAACTCACTTCTCAGCCTACTATTCAAGGCCCGATTTGCCTAATAAGCCAAGTTTTCCTGAATTAATATATTTACTATAATTTTTTTCTTATGAAATGATAAAGCAACCATTTTCTCTATGTATGAGGTCAATTTTTTTTATTGGAGTTAAAATTAACGTAGATATGTGCCCGAACCTAACCAACCCTACCTAACCTAACCTAACCTATATTTATAGGTAAGGTTAGGTTAGGTAGCCAAAAAAAGCTAGGTTAGGTTAGGTTAGGTAGGTTAGGTAGACGAAAAAACATTAATTCATGAAAACTTGGCTTATTAGGCAAATCGGGCCTTGAATAGTAGGCTGAGAAGTGCGTTCTGGCTATTAGGTACGACATATATATATATATATATATATATATATATATATATATATATATATATATATATATATATATATATATATATATATATATATATATATATATATATATATATATATATATATATATATATATATATATATCGTGTAGGTCAATCATTTCAACCACCACCATCAAAAGCCCACAGACAATCCAGCTGGGATGGCCCGATTGTAAACCAAGGGGTGCTGCAGAGTGTCTGGCTGATGCAACAACACAACACGACATTGCTCGCCTCACAGCAGTAGCAGCCCCACATGCAGGGAACTTCCTGTTAGCAACCCCAATATCGGTAACTGACACGTCTCTCACCACACGCCCTCCGAATAACTGTGGCCCTCCGGCTTGCTGCCCCCATCCACACTAAGTATAGGTGTATTGGCGGCGAGGTGGTTGCAGGCCGGTACGACCACCATGGCCTACTCTGCCAAAGCACAGGAGATGGCACTCAAGGCATAGTGAATTTAACATCATCAAGAGGAGCCTCACCACAGCTGGATGCCCAGCAGAGAGATCCAAATTACCTAACGCCCCGGTCTTATTGCTCGCTTTTTGATCACCCAGATGGTTTCCGACAGATCCTAATGACCAATTTGGGTACAGATTTTTCAGCAAATCACTTCATTATGCTGGGGCAACGTCAGTAACATTTGTGGCCTCAAATGTTAATCACGTGGCCCCAACATGTGAGATGATTCGACGAAATATCTGTGCCCAAAAAGGTTCACCGAGTGCTGTTGGGAATTGGTTAAGTGTCTGATGACTTCCAATTCTATTTATAGTAGTTGTGACCTAGTAGTTAAAGTACTGGACACGTTAAAGTGCATGCTGTTTCTGTCTGTCTGGGGTCGAATCCTTCAGGGGTGAGGTATACACTTAATTTACCGTACCCAAATATTCACTGCTGGTGCAAACAGATTTGGTTTTGTAGAACACTTGACGACAGGAAGTAATTTGTAGCTGAGCAATGAAGAATTTAGGGGTAAAAGCGTTCACTTGTTTACTTATACGTTATGAAAGTCGTCAGGACGAGCTTTATTTCTCACTGTGATAAGCTAAGAAAACTGTGTATTTAAGCTGTTCAAAAGTTAAAGTATTGTACTGACAGTGTAGACTTGTTAGCTGTGATTAGACGCAATGCAGAATTTCCAAAGACATTATAAATCACAGAGCCGGAAACCGGGAAGAAGTTTTATGAACTTGAAATTAATTTACGTTCGGTGAAAGAAATTGAGAAGGCAGGCACGTTCTTCGTTGCATGCACAGCCGTTACAAAAGCCAGAAACAGAACAGAAAGGCACAATAAAAGTTAAGCTCACGAGTAGTGAGAAAGAGCAAGCATGCTGTAAGCTGTCCAATACAGGAAGAAGCTTTCAGTCTTAAAGTGGCAAGACGTTTGGCTCTCAGCCACTCTTGTAGGATCTTGGACTTTATGTGAAGCACCAGCAAGTCTGGAGAAGTAGGAGGATATACTTCGACATATCGAGGGTGGCACTAAGTTTCCCAACATAGCATAGATGAGGACCTCTCGGATGCGACGTGGGGAGCAGTGTAGAATATGTTGAGACTTCGTGAGAGGTTCTCAGAGCGGTTAATGCCAAGCTGAGTATCTAAACACGGTGATAAGTTTTCATATAATGGGTGAAGCGATTCACAGGGAATCTACATGAGCTATATATATGTATCCAAAGAAAATTTAGTGCGTAATTAAGCTTCCATACATGATAAAAGGCTGACTTTTCTTGTGAAAAGTAAGTTCCGTCTCTTCCCATCCTCTCCATCATCGTGAGAGGCTCTTCTTTCAAGCATAATATTTGCATGCACTGTGAGAGTCTGCCACGCTGTGATGTAACAGTAAAGCTCTATACACAATTAGTTTTGTCAGGGACCGGCAGCCTGTGTATATATACTATAAGAGATAATGTCTATCTGTTTGTCAGTCGTAAGTTGTAGTAATAAGTCATAGCTAACGTCATAAGTCTGGCTAACGTCAATCAAATTTGTTAGGTAAATAGTGTGGGGTACGGGACAAACATAGGCTGGTCACAGTAAGGTTAACTTGAATTCTTTAAGAAATATAATGTTTAACCCTACACCTCATGAGCGAGTTTCATGAAGTATGAAATTAATGCGGGATGAAATCGGGAATGTGATGTCCATAGAGTCTGAAATTTCTGTGAAGTTACTCTGCTATTTACCCCAGGCAATCTATATAAATAAAAATGTATATGTTCGTTTGTTCAAAATCGCTAATCTCCGAAAGTTCTTCACTGATTGCTTTGAAATTCTGACACAACGTTCCATTCGAATATGTGTGTGTATTTATATACATACTACATAGATGCCACACCTGTGACAGGTAAAAACTTAATTAAAAAAAAAACACCACCATCTGTTGCACGTAATAGCAACACACGTTATTACTAAATATGTTACAAATTCCATTTCAATGTTTCTGATTGCATTGATATATATAATTTTCATAGATTTTGATTTATTTTCATTTTGATTGAATTATTTTGTTTGACATTGCGTTGGAATTGAGCTGTGTTGTTTACCATTCCGTTTATTTCGTGAGTATAAGTATAGATGCCACACCTGTGATAAGATTTTTTTTTTTTAAGAAACGGCGCTATCTGTTGCACGTATGCAACAGATCATTTGGAAATGCATTGGGCGAGGGAGTTGGGAATGGTGGGGAGGACGAAGGGATGGGAGTGGGAGATGGTGGAAAGGACGAGGGGACAGGGAAGGGATAAATTGTGGGGACGACGAGGGGACGGGGGAGTTGGGGATGGTGGGAACGAGGTGAGAGGGGAATGGAGAATGGTGGGGATGACAAGGGGACAGGGGAGTGAGGGATGATGGGGAGGACGAAAGAACGGGGGAGGGAGGAATGGTAGGGAGTACGAGGGGATGTGGGAGTGGCAGATGTTGGGGAGGACGAGGGGACGCTGAAGTGGGGGATGGTGGGGGAGGAGAAAGGGACGTGGGAGGAGGGGAATGGTTAGAAGGACGAGGGGACGGGGGAGTGAGGAATGGTTGGGAGGACGAGGGGACGGGGAAGGGGGGCATTCTCGGGTGGACCGGGAGACAGGGGTAGCTAGCTGGCTGTGGTTCAGCAACGGACTTGCGTTGTAGAGCCAATGCAACGCATAGCCGGGTTCAGCTAGTTTCCTAATAATATATTTTCGTAGAGAAGGGGAGCGGGGGTGGAGATGGAAGGGTGAATGGACGGGGGACTAAAGGAAGAGGACGAATGGGGACCAAGGTGTTGAGGAACGAATTGGTATTGTAGGAATAGGAGGGAGGGGATAAGTGACCCGTGCAGTTGTTTCATTCCATTTATATAATACTTTTTCCGAGTGAAGGGGGACTTACCAAGGGGATAGGAAGAGTGAAAAGGCAAAAGGATGGAAAGGAAGGGGCCAATCGGGGACACCTAGATTGTACCAGGATAGGGTTATGGGAGTTATACTCCCCAAGCCAAGCCAGGGGCAAGGCTTAACTTATGAGTCCCGGGACTAGGTCAAGGAACGAGGGGGTCAAAGGTGAAGATGGGAGGAGAGACAGACTATCTCCAGCACATATTGGGTACTAGTACAGTATATATATAAATATATCAACCCATTTTTTACTATTCTCTTTACAGAGCCGGAAAAACTAAAACTAAAAAACAATCTTAAATATTCCTAGGCCTTTTATAGCACACATATGTGCTATATAAGGCCTGGGATATTCATTAGTAGTAGGGATGACACCCCACATACGAATTTAATTTTTTTAATGGAGAATGGAGAATATGAATAATGAGCATCAAAGTTGTATTTGATGACAGAACGCCTTGAAAGAAACCAACGTCGTCTATGCCTTCACATGCCCACTTGGGGACTGTCAGCCCCAAAGATCTCAGTATATAGGCATGATAACAACGTCTCTTTCTGGGCGATTAACAATGCACAAATAACAGAGCTCCATCAAGGAGCATATAATCTCCTCACACAACCAGACCATCACCAGAGAAATCTTAAAAAACAACACAGAAATTATCGACAGTTACAATGATAACCAGAGACTCGACATCAGCGACGTCCTACACATCAAAAAGTCAAAACTAGCAATCAACAGCGAATTAACACATACTTACATTCTACCCAATCCAAACCAGCACAGAAGCAAGAAGATAAAACACTCAATATACCCATTGTTTCGTGTTCTGTCTTTTCCCATTGATTTGTGTCCTGCCACCTCACCCAAAATCATTTGTGTCCTATCACCTCTCGCAAAAACGAATATAAGCACGATCTGAGTATGTAAAATTGTCTTTGAAAATGTAAGAAGTGTTCTTGCGAAACGGTTCTAGGCGTCAGACCATAAATAAGGTGCGAAAATGATCTTTGGAGAGCTAATTTTTCAACCACCCCCGGCAGTGAAGAAAAACATAAGAAATATTGAGAAGATTCGTGTTAGAATCATTAATCTTACCCTTTCGGTCATATTCAACAATATGTCTATAAATATTTAGATATAAAGCCTTAAGTCTTATCGAATTCCTCTCCAAAGTAGAGTTGTTGACCCTTCACAGGGATGCAACCCGACAGCAAGCTGCTTATAGCTCCTAGCTACATATTTACCTCTAAGTAAACAGAGTTATTAGGATCAACGTACGGAATCATTTCTGTTCCGCTCGGCATTGCCCAACCACTTGGTCTAGACGGTAGAGCGACAGTCTCGTTTCATGCAGGTCGGCGTTCAATCCTCGACTGTCCAAGTGATTGACCATTTCTTCCCCCCCCCCCCGTCATATCCCAAATCCTTATCCTAATCCCTTCCAGTGCTATGTAGTCGTAATGGCTTGGCGTTTTATCTTAATAGTTCTCTTCCCTCCCTTCCACCCGGGATTCGAACCCGCGATTACTGATTGTAAGTCGAGAACCCAACTGGACTACCGAGACACTGAGGGACACTAATTATGGAGGGAAGGTAGCTACCAACTCAGTGAAAGGCTCTCCACTGTGATGTAACTGTGCTCCAAACACTCTGTGAGGCTCCGCTAATGGGGCAAAAGTCTCCACTCACTGTAAAAAGTTCCACTCCTTGACTTATCAGCTCCCTGTGAGCGCAACAAAGGTGAGCTCGCAAGCTGAAAGAGCTTTCACACTCTGATGTAAGAGTTCCCTCTCTCTCTGAAAGATACTTCCCACAGTGTAACTATCCCCACTTGCTGTAAGAGGCTCGCCAACTGTGATGTAACAGTACCCAGTTGCTATACGTGGCTTCTCACTATGGTTTAGCAGTAAGCCTCCACACACACACACACTCTTGGACAATTACATTACTTTATGCTAGTGGGTGTCCGGTATTTTAGTTTCACATTATATTGCAATACTTACCAGTAACTGAGCAGTTCACCACTCATCGACTCAACACCAGGTCACGGCTATTGTGCCTCCACGATGCCTCTCACCCTTCGTCAGTAATACTCCACCACACTCCGGTAGATTGGTTTCTTCCATGCTGTCGTGAAATATAATAATCCTACGGTTTTCTCCTCTCTGGCCCCAACCAGACAGGGAAGGGGAACCTCTCTGGTTGGGTCCTCTGTAATATTTCTACAGAACCACTTCCACAACTGGGAAACGTCCCCAGCCCATTTGCTGGTCAGATTTGTCGCTAACACCTCTCTCGCTTCTGGTATTTCCTACATGAAAAGAAGTAACGTGTCTAACACTATTTCTCTGGTTAGGCTGTCTCCACATACTGTAATAAGTTATTCTAAGTACTGTGCGATTAGATTCCCAAACACTCTGAAAGCCTCTCACTGTGATTGAATGTTGAAAGGCGGGACCATATACCCAGCACTCAACCCCCTCGCCCCTAAACCCCCCTTCCCCAGGCAGGATTAGGTGGGTACAAATAGGATCGACCTCCTCCCCTCCCACACACAAACACCAATTGTGGGTCGTCAATATTCTCCAGGAGTCTGCTTTTTCCCTCCCTAGCAAGTCAACTTAAAAACCACTAATTTATGATTTCGTTCTTCAGGCAGAAGGGCGAGCCACCGGCATACATACTTGCACTTAATGAGCTCCGGCACATGAAACTAATTATATTTTGCTCGAGTTAGACCTGGAACGCAAGGTCAGGAGGACTAAGTGGGATTCACAAGGTTGAGTATGGATTGCTGTGAACATTTTGCCTTTATGGTTGAAGCTCATGAGGGGTTATTAAATGAAAGTGGGTATGCAGAGCCGTCTGTCTGTCTGTCAATATCTCTCTCTCTCTCTCTCTCTCTCTCCCCCCCCCCTCTCTCTCTCTCTCTCTCTCTCTCTCCCCCCCCTCTCTCTCTCTCTCTCTCTCTCTCTCTCTCTCTCTCTCTCTCTCTCTCTCTCTCTCTCTCTCTCTCTCTCTCTCTTTCTTTGAATCTCTTCACATTTCTCTCCTTTCCATCCCATTATTTTTTGGGGGTCTCTGTAAATTCAATATCCATAAACCAGTACAATCTCCTTACTTAGATATACAGTAGTTGTTTTGTTTAATGTATATGTATATATAATATTTGTTTATACATTTATATATATATATATATATATATATATATATATATATATATATATATATATATATATATATATATATATATATATATATATATATATATATATATATACATATTTTTTTATTTATTTATTTATTATTTTTACCTTTGTTGTAAATGTGATAGAGTCTCCTGATGGACGCTGTGGTATCCAACTCTCCTCCGTGTATTTGCCTTTCGGCAAAAGTTTTTGGAATCCAACGTTCTGTGCCTTGTTTTTGTAGATGTACGTTGGAGGCAGGTGGGCCGATTTCCTTCCGATTTTGCTGTTGGTTGCTTTGCTTTCTCGGTTTGAGCTGGGGATAAAGCAGCCAAATTCAGCTGATGCCACCTGGAGGCCAGAGAGCAGGGCACAGCAGCTGTATTCTGTTCAAGTCATGGCGGCCTTCCTTCCACAACAAGAAACCTAATAAACACTCCTCTACCTGCATCTTATCGGACACGTCGTCGGCAGAACTTAACATAATCTTGTCTAATTAAGGTAATTTAATCTAATATAAACTAACTTGTTCAAATTCAAAAAAAATATTTATTTATCCTAGTCTAACCTAATCACTAATCTAATCTAAACGAATTTATCCTATCCTTGTCAAGACTAAAATAAAATCCAATCTAACCTGAATTAACTTAACCTAAACTAATTTACCAGAATATAACCTGGGTGTTATATTCTGAAGTGATGTGGTGGAGGCTGACTCCATACACAGTTTGAAGTGTAAATATGATAGAGCCCAATAGGCTCAGGAATCTGTACACCTGTTGATTGACGGTTGAGAGGCGGGACCAAAGAGCCAGAGCTCAACCCCCGCAAGCACAACTAGGTGAGTACACACACACACACACACACACACACGCACGTGTGTGTGTGTGTGTGCGTGTGTGTGTGTGTGTAATGAAGATCTCCCAGAGGGTATGGACTCATTCCTCTCAATGTTTGCTGACGGCGCCAAAATTATAAGAAGTATTAAGACAGAGGAGGACAGGTTGAGGCTTCAAGAAGACCTGGACAAGCTGCAGGAATGGTCGAATAAATGGTTGTTAGAGTTTAACCCAAGCAAATGTAACGTAATAAAGATAGGGGGTAGGAAGCAGGAGACCAGATACAAGGTATCACTTGGGAGATGAAATACTTCAAGAGTCAGAGAGAGAGAGAGAAAGACCTGGGGGTTGATATCACGCCCGACCTGTCCCCTGAAGCTCATATCAAGAGGATAACATCAGCAGCAAATGCCAGGTTGGCTAACATAAGAACGGCCTTTAGAAACTTGTGTAAGAAATCTTTCAGAACATTATATACCATATGTCAGACCAATCCTGGAGTATGCGGCTCCTGCATGAAGTCCATATCTAGTCAAGCATAAGACTAAACTGGAAAAAGTTCAAAAGTTTGCCACCAGACTAGTATCCGAGCTGAGAGGAATGAGCTACGAGGAGAGACTACGGGAATTAAACCTCACTTCGTTGGAAGACAGAAGAGTTAGGGAGGACATGATCACCACATTCAAGATTCTCAAGAGAATCGACAGGGTAGACAAAGACAGGATATTTAACACAAGGGGAACACGCACTAGGGGACACAGGTGGAAACTGAGTGCCCAAATGAGCCACAGAGATATTAGAAAGAACTTTTTTAGTGTGAGAGTGGTTGACAAATGGAATGCATTAGGAAGTGATGTGGTGGAGGCTGACTCCATACCCAGTTTCAAGTGTAGATATGATAGAGCCCAGTAGGCTCAGGAACCTGTACATCTGTTGATTGACGGTTGAGAGGCGGGACCAAAGAGCCAGAGCTCAACCTCTTCAAGCACAATTAGGTGAGTACAATTAGGTGAGTACACACCTTCACCTTAGAGCAAGGAGAAATTCCAGAGATAAGACAGGGAATAGTTAACCAGGAACCACTGGAAGAGTTTGAGATTACCAGCGGGGAAGTAAGGAAGTGTTTACTGGAGTTGGATGTGACAAAGGCTATAGGCCCAGGTGGAATCTCCCCTTGAATACTAATGGAAGGAGCAGAAGAACTGTGCCTGCCACTCTCCAAAGTGTATAACAAATCACTGGCAACAGGGGAACTGCCAGATATTTGGAAAGCAGCTAACGTAGTCCCGATATACAAGAAAGGGGATAGACAGGAGGCAATGAAATGCAGGCCAGTGTCCCTAACCTGCATACCATGCAAGTTGGTGGAGAAGATTGTGCGAAAAAAGCTAGTGGAACATCTGGAGCGAAGGAACTTTGTAACACAGCATCAACATGGGTTCAGGGATGGCAGGTCCTGCCTCATCACGCCTGGAGATTCCAACAAGTGATGGGATCCTAAAAAGTTTAATTTTAAATCTGTTTTCTTCAGCAGGTTAAACATTTATTCGAATATCACTAACTATTTTCTTCATGTTACTATGTGCGTTAAGCGCCAGGAGTGCACTCTGCGAGTCACAGTATATAAGTCCACTGCCTTTGTCATTTAAAAATTCAGTGACAAGATATATGCCTGCAAGTTCTGCTTGAATAGTACTAGTCCTGCCATTGACACGCTTCATTGCTGTATGTACGAGAGAAGAATCTTTAAATATAGTGTTTGCACATCCAGTACATCTTCCACCTTCTTCGCACTGACTTCGTCGGTATAGCACTAATATTCATCATTGCCCATAACCTGAATACTCTCAGTGATGCTGCACAGTGTTAACTGTTTTAATAATCTAGAGTGTACACTGTCTTTCTTGGGTACATATACGAATTTAATTGATAGATCCCAGTTATCTCATGGATTAATTAGTTGATTATTAATTAATTAAGTTGGGCACATATTTAATATTTTGATGAGTTTTAATGGGTTTGGCTTCCACGTAGAAGCAAAATACATAGTGAAATTTCCCTCTCCCTCTCCTTCTATAGACCTCAGGTAAGTGCAGCATATTAAAAAGTTTGGCTTGAAATATAATGTGTGCCTGTAATCTGCTCAATGCCTTCACGCTGAAAACTGAGCCCCAAGGATAAGCCGAATGCCTTCATTTTGCCAAGTTTCAAGGAATTTTAGCTCTTTGTCAAGAAGAGTTTGTTTGTATACAGTATAAGTTTGTATATAGTGTGAGTTGTAGAGCATTAAAGTCAATCACAGGACGGATACATGAGACATAGAACAGTCTGTGTTGTTCCTGTGTGTGTGCATACGTCATCAATGGGCTTGTTGGTGTTCCTGTGTGAGTCTACTTATCAATGGGTTTGTTGGTGTTCCTGTGTGTACCTACGTCATCAATGGGTTTGTTGGTGTTCCTGTGTGTACCTACGTCATCAATGGGTTTGTTGATGTACCTGTGTGAGCCTACGTCGTCAATGGGTCCGTGATTTAATGATTTATTTTGTCAGGTACAATTATCTGCGTTTATTAAGTGTTTGTCCTCTCTTTTTCATCTCTCTTTCTGGGTCTTTTCCTGCCAGCTGTCACAGGATACCCTGCCAGCTGTCACAGGATATCCCGCCTGTCACTCACGTGTCTGTTTGTGAAATCTCTAATTAGCGTCACTTAGCCGCAAGAGTTTTTGTACCTAAATCCTCATAAATTTGTGGATAACGTTTTGTTGTCTTAAGTATGATATCTGCCTATTCTCATGTTAACTATTCTACACTGAGCTACACTGAGTGTCTGAGCTCATCGTTCATTCCATATATATATATATATATATATTGACACACCACAGTGAGGATTTCCTGTTGCGTAGCGGTTAGCACACTTTACTGGAAAGTGAGAGAACCCGGGGTTCGAATTCTAGCTAAGAAGAACAAAGAGGTAGAACGATTGGGAAATAATCCATCATTGTGCGTTAGTCACTAATTACAAATCAAGGTGTACAGCTAATTGCGGCACTGTGGTCTTGGGAAAGCATTAAAATGAAAACCAAACCGGTTCCATTACTTGACCTGAGGCCTAACTCTCAACCAATCAATACTACTAAAAATATTATTAACACACAGAGAATAATCACACTTTGCTTGGGACCACCCATCGCATAGGTTCGAATCCTCATCCCGGCTCCAACGGATTTTTTCCATAATAATAATAATAATAATATTAATAGTAACACGAACCTTAATAATGATGTTAATAACAAACACAATTAAGTTCATTCTTCCATCTGTTGAAACTGCATGAATAAAACTTTATATAATTATAAAATTTTCTCTCCTAATTTCCTTTTGTATACATCAACTAAAAATATACACCTTTCAAACCACTCTCCCTCCCCCCCTCCATACCCACTCCCCCTCCCCCCCTCCCAACAAACTCCAGCAAGTTCGCTGCCCTTTTAATTAGATTCTATTTTAGCTAACAGGGTCGTGAAGGGAGTTTGTTATGAAGCTGCGCTCTGATTCATAACATTAGGTGTGCTCTGGAGCGTTAGCCAGGCTTCCTTGATGTTATGAGGCGCCCGTGGTGGTGGTGGCCATATATGGTGGCCAGAGACGGTGATGAGCCACACATCTATATGGTGGCCAGAGACGGTGATGAGCCACACATCTATATGATGGCCAGAGACGGTGATGAGCCACACATCTATATGGTGGCCAGAGACGGTGATGAGCCACACATCTATATGATGGCCGGAGACGGTGATGAGCCACACATCTATATGGTGGCCAGAGACGGTGATGAGGCACACATCTATTTGATGGCCAGAGACGGTGATGAGCCACATATATAGAAGCAAGAGACGACAATGAGCCACATGAGACGGTGATGAGCCACACACATATATGGAAGAAATAGACATTGATGAGCCACACATATGGAAACAAGAGACAGCGTTGAACCCCATATATGTAAAAAATGGACAGTAATGAGTCACATATATGGAATCAATAGTCAGTGATTAGCCACATATATGGACATAAGAAAAAGTGATGAACCACATTTATGGAAGCAAGTGAAGGTGTGATGATCCACATATATGATTCAAGAGACAGTGATGAACCACATTTATGGATGCAAGTGAAGGTGTGATGATGCACATATATGATTCAAGAGACAGTGATGAACCACATATATGGAAACAAGAGACTGTGATGAGCCAAGCGAGTCGTCCAGAAACATAGAGTGAGAGGACAGTAAACAAGGCCTCCATCCATTGTTTTATATCTCAAGATAGAGCGAAACAACGAGGACTTAAAACTATCACTGGGTGATGCAAATGTTCATTTCTGGAGTTGAACTTCAGCTTTATCAAACTCTATAGATAAAGTATATTACGTAAGACACACACACACACACACACACACACACACACACACACACACTCACACACACACACACACACACACACACACACACACACACACACACCACACTCACACACACACGTATGTTCCAACACAACAATACAATGTTCCCTTGATAATATTCATAAGGTCAGCTGCTCTCCTCGTTCCACGCAGACAAGGGACCGTTCAGTTTATTAGGAACAAAATAATAATAATTGCATTACAGGGTTGAATTACACTTGTGATAAATTTACTCGAAAAAAAATGATTTTTTTAACCCGTGGAACAGTCACTTTGAATGTCAGATGACCACCAATGTCCTGGAGTGCTCGTGAGTGCCACTACATCCATTGATGGCTCTATTGATGAAAGTGTTCGCCACAACACCTTCCAAGATGCAGGTGTGTCACTTCCCTGATGGGTACAGGTTTGCCTGACACTTCCCTGACGGGTATAGGTGTATCTTACACTTCCCTGGGGGATGAAGGTGTATCTTACACTGCCTTGAGGGATGAAGGTGTATCTTTCACTTCCCAGAGGGATGAAGGTGTATCTTACACTTTCCTGAGGGATGAAGGTGTATCTTACACTTCCCTGGGTTATGAAGGTGTATCTTACACTTCCCTGGGGGATGAAGGTGTATCTTACACTTCCCTGAGGGATGAAGGTGTATCTTACACTTCCCTGAGGGATGAAGGTGTATCTTACATTTCCCTGAGGGATGAAGGTGTATCTTACACTTTCCTGAGGGATGAAGGTGTATCTTACATTTCCCTGAGGGATGAAGGTGTATCTTACACTTCCCTGAGGGATGAAGGTGTATCTTACACTTCCCAGAGGGATGAAGGTGTATCTTACACTTTCCTGAGAGATGAAGGTGTATCTTACACTTTCCTGAGAGATGAAGGTGTATCTTACACTTCCCTGAGAGATGAAGGTGTATCTTACACTTCCCTGAGGGATGAAGGTGCTTAGAAAATCTAAGTAAAACCACCAGTCTACTGGGGCGAAATTATCTTCATGACACAGCATATTTACACAATATTTACATAATCACAACAAAGTAATTATAAATCAATAAAGTTAACACAAGGCACAAGTCACAGCAGCTAGATGTCACTTAAGCAAAACTAAACAACATGGGCACACCTAGAGCAGCAGTCACCAACCTTTCGGTCCTCACTCCCCTAAAACTCTAAACTAAAATCTAACTAAAATAAAATGAAATAAAGGACCACTAAAATCATAATTTTAAATCTCGCGGAGCAGTAATATAAATCCCGCGCACAACTAATAAGGACTTATCAACAGTCATTTTTGTTAATGCAATTACTTAAAAAAAATTAAGTTAATCTTTTTAACAAAAAATTTAGTTTTTTTTTTATCGGAGGATTTGCATGAAACTTATACACCTGACTGCACATAAGCCTATCTGTAAGGGTGCCAATTTTGGAGAAAACTGGTTGATGTCAACCTCAGCCACAGATGGCAGCACCTTAGACTTTTATATTTTCTTATTTATTTTCAATGTTTTCAACTAACATAAACGTTTGAATAACTCTTTCATTTTTTATTCAATATACATGAACCTTTCACTTTATATGTAAAGTGTATGTCTCTAAACTCGCAACTTATCGTTTTTTCTTCAACACCGTTACCACATTCCAAAACACTTGTTGTGTTCATTTGTTGATTTTATAATAGCATTAAACATGACATATTTGCATAATTTTTGGGGGGGACCTTTGAATATTTGTATTATGAAAACTAAAGGTGTTTTGGAAACTCCATAAGTTACGAACCTTTATTATATGCTAATGTGTTAGAAACGTGTCATAGAAGGACTATATCTGAAAGGTGTGTATTTTTTATTCACACTTGAAAATCTGTAAAATTCGTTGAAAAAAAAACAAAGAAAAATGTATCTCCCTTTCTATTTACGCTGAAGTACTGAAACTTTAAACAATTGCAGCCCTTTTCATATACAATTATTAAAAAAATATTGGTTGACATTGAACAACTTTTCCAAAACTATTATAATTGCCCTCCCTAAAGTTGGAATATTCTTGCTAACGGTGGCTGACGAGGACTGTGGAGGCTCTGAATTATTGAACACCTCACGGGTGAAGATGGTTACACAGATGAAGATAACATGCAGGGAAGATGGTTACAGCGAATAAGATAGCGTACAGGGAAGGTGATAATAGAGATGAAGACAGCGTACCGGGAATGTGGTAACGGTGTTGAAGATAGCTGCAGGGAAGGTGATAACGGAGATGAAGCAGTGAGAAGTAGAGATGTATCATCCGTCACCCGGGCAACGCCGGGTACCACTACCATTTATGGGTTACATAAAAGGAATTTCTAGCTGTTATATTTCTGGGAAGTTATGTTAGTTAGGAACGGTTAGTTAGAAAGGAACTCGACAACTGTCTCGAGTTCCTTTCATTACTAGTTTGAAAATAACAATTACAAAAATCCTTGTGCCCAACAACTTAGAGTGGACGGTCTCGCTCCATGCAACACGGCGTTCAGTCCCCGCCCGTCGCACACAGATAGACAGACAGAGAGAGCTGTCTGTCTATCTTCGCACATAATTTTTGCCCTTGTGATGATTCCTGCCTGATGCAGGAATGAGCTTACATGAGCGGCCATTGCAAAACAAGGCTCAGCCAATATGTAGACTGCTTCTCTGCCATTTCCCTTACCTTATCTTCCAGCCTCCAGCCCTCTCTCAGAAGCGAATGATGTTTGCTCATCCCCTCTAACACTTGGTGAGCTGTTGTAGCGGCAAGATGCCTCTCCAGTCAGTCCCAATTCCACCAGCTCCGAAGTTTGGCGGATCTCCAGTCATTAAAAAGGTACAGTTACATCCCCTCTAAGTGTGTTTCTATGTTAGCTTCTTCATTATTATATCGTTGCTAACGCCTTACACACTGCCCCCCATATGGATGTTCTTGATCGAGTAGGACACACATATCTTGAATATTGTGTCATCTGATTCACCCTAATATTGAAGTTAGTTTATCTTTGTTGACCGTGCCATGTACCCTCTATACTGCATTCAGTTAATTTATATATTTATTATACTCTTTCTAGCACAATATTATGAAGCTACATGTGCTAAAAATGCATGTAATTATTGCACATAATTTATAAGCTCAGAAATGTGTCTGTTTATATTCCTTTCTAACTCTCTTAACCTTTCATACCAGTGATAAGTGCATAACTTTAGACTTGGTAGGATAAGGCAGTGTCACGCAAAGCCCATCATTGCTACACTGCAAATTTGCTCATTGGACGAGAACAACTTGCTTGGATGCCGGAGTGCGCTCCATGCTCCCTCTCACATAAATTCTTGAGGATGTTGAAAGAATTAATAACACTATCTTCCTACCAATTTGTCTTTGTCATCCTCAGCCACACCTATTCATTGACCTTGTTAACATTGCTTCAACTGTGCTTGGTAATTATGCTAATGATCGCAAACTCATCTCTCTCTCTCTCTCTCTCTCTCTCTCTCTCTCTCTCTCTCTCTCTCTCTCTCTCTCTCTCTCTCTCTCTCTCTCTCTCTCTCTCTTTCTCTCTTTCTCTCTCTCTCTCTCAAAGATTTGTTGCATATGCAAATGCAACCTATTACAACTCGTTAACGCTAATTCCTCCACTCAAGCCAAGCCAACCTTGACGAATAAATGGATGCAGATGTGGGCAACAAAAAAGTGGTAAAGATGAGAGTTCCTCATGTGAAGAGATACAAGTGGGTATCACAGCTATGGGAGATGGTTTTGGGGGGTCACATCTAAGGCATTACATTATGTGTCACATCTGGGTGAGGTGTCACAGCAAAAGGGATGCAGAAAGATGCACTGATAGAGGAATACAAATTTGTGTCACAGCTAAAATGATGCTGGGAGGGGACCACAGATGAAGGGGTGTAGATAGGCATCACACTACTAATAGGAGTTGTGTAGAATACAAGCCTGCAAAAAGTAGTTGGCAGAGTTTGCTGGGAAGTATGTGGGGATCAGACATGCTTATGAGGTCGGTGTGAGTAGAATCCCCATTATATTAGATGCAGATAGTTGTCATGTAACCTGAATATATATATATATATATATATATATATATATATATATATATATATATATATATATATATATATATATATATATATATATATATATATATATATATATATATATATATATCAATCACAGTTTTAGGGAGATTAAGTGAATGCTGGAGCGGACATACAGGGGATCAGGAATGCATAACATTACATTGTCTGATTGAAAACGAGTGGGCTTCAAGCTGCCCAAAACAATACAGGGAATGAGTGTTACAGACAACAGAGCTGAAGGTTAATGCTAAATAGATTTCAACGATCAAATAAGAGTAGCTGAAACTGATCAGCGTCACGTAGGTGTCATAGTAACAGGGATCCTAATTGGTGCTAATACACAACATACAGATCTATTGGTGGTGGCGCAAAGTATGCAAGAGCACAAGCTGAATGCTAATTTAGTGTCACTGAAGGCATTGGAAATATAGGAGTTTAAGGAATAATGGACATTTGCCTCAATAGGATTTGTTGGGTTGTGTGGGGTCGTGTATTTATGTTCATGTACAGCGTAAAAAATTATACGCTACTCTCATTGTGATAACAGGACGAGTGCACTTATAAATTAGAGAGATCCACTGATCTGTCGGTCGTAATTAACAGGATTTTTTTGGTGTAATGTTATAATTAGTGAATTTTGTTCTGTTTTTTAATTAACATAATTTGCTTGTAACTGTTTTTACGTAAATTGTTTTGCATCAATATTAAACGTTGAATATTTTTAATTTTAATTTTAGTAAAATATGTCATAATTAGACTGGTACATTTTTACCGAGAAATATTTTTTTTTAGATTATTAGTTTCCTTCATTAACTGAATTATAAAGCACACGACTCGTTACAAATAAATAAATATATATATATATGTATATATATATATATATATATATATATATATATATATATATATATATATATATATATATATATATATATATTATATATATGGTTTGTTAGAGCAGGGGGTTGGGGAGGAGGACTGGAACCTTTCGGGTAGTGGGTTGGGTGACGGTATACACTTTTGGGTATGGAGGGGGGGGGGTGGAACTGACTCTGGTATAATTCCGTGGTATATCACTGCACAATATCACACACTTGTAATCTGGCTCACTGTGAGCTCGATGCACTTGAAACACGATAGTCGTTTTCCCGAGAGCCGAGGTGTCAAGGATATTTTCATAAAAAACTACACACGGCAAAATTTCAATACAAAACTTTCCAGAAGGTGACTTATAAAAAATAATCTTTGTATTCCTGTATATCTTATTTCCTTGAAATGAATTCGTTGTTCATTAGGTATATACGAAAATACTTTTATTTTTGTTTCTCTACATTAACAAAGTAAAAGTCAAACCCGTATCAGTGTTAATTTTTTGTCACACAGGCAATTAATATATATATACTGAAGTATTTCCCAGGATATTAGCTGGGATATTCAGCAGGATATTCTCTAGGATATATATATATATATATATATATATATATATATATATATATATATATATATATATATATATATATATATATATATATATATATATTATTAAATATGATCGAAAAAGTAAGATTAATAATTCTAACACGAATTTTCTCGATCTTTCGTACGTTTCTTTTCACTGTTTCACGGTAAATTCGTGTTAGAATTATTAATCTTACTTTTTCGGTCATATTTAAAAATATATGTCTACAGGAAAGACTGCTACCAATATATATATATATATATATATATATATATATATATATATATATATATATATATATATATATATATATATATATATATATATATATATATATACAATCTTTGGACAACACCCACCAGTGGGACTCGAACCCAGAAAGCACAACTACCTTCCAGTAGCTGGCATAACTAGTATGCTTTAACCCACTACGCCATCAGACCTTACAAAAGAAGTAGATAGTTCGAGATATATATATCTCAAACATCTCTACCTCCCGAAGGCACCAGATGAGTGAGGGGTCAGTCTGCAATTTTCATCAAGCCACTGTCAATGTGAGAGAACTCGTGTCCAGCTTATAAGCCTATACTTGCATAAACCACAAGTGAAGATAAACAATCTTTGGACAACACCCACCAGTGGGACTCGAACCCAGAAAGCACAACTACCTTCCAGTAGCTGGCATAACTAGTATGCTTTAACCCACTACGCCATCAGACCTTACAAAAGAAGTAGATAGTTCGAGATATATATATCTCAAACATCTCTACCTCCCGAAGGCACCAGATGAGTGAGGGGTCAGTCTGCAATTTTCATCAAGCCACTGTCAATGTGAGAGAACTCGTGTCCAGCTTATAAGCCTATACTTGCATAAACCACAAGTGAAGATAAACAATCTTTGGACAACACCCACCAGTGGGACTCGAACCCAGAAAGCACAACTACCTTCCAGTAGCTGGCATAACTAGTATGCTTTAACCCACTACGCCATCAGACCTTACAAAAGAAGTAGATAGTTCGAGATATATATATCTCAAACATCTCTACCTCCCGAAGGCACCAGATGAGTGAGGGGTCAGTCTGCAATTTTCATCAAGCCACTGTCAATGTGAGAGAACTCGTGTCCAGCTTATAAGCCTATACTTGCATAAACCACAAGTGAAGATAAACAATCTTTGGACAACACCCACCAGTGGGACTCGAACCCAGAAAGCACAACTACCTTCCAGTAGCTGGCATAACTAGTATGCTTTAACCCACTACGCCATCAGACCTTACAAAAGAAGTAGATAGTTCGAGATATATATATCTCAAACATCTCTACCTCCCGAAGGCACCAGATGAGTGAGGGGTCAGTCTGCAATTTTCATCAAGCCACTGTCAATGTGAGAGAACTCGTGTCCAGCTTATAAGCCTATACTTGCATAAACCACAAGTGAAGATAAACAATCTTTGGACAACACCCACCAGTGGGACTCGAACCCAGAAAGCACAACTACCTTCCAGTAGCTGGCATAACTAGTATGCTTTAACCCACTACGCCATCAGACCTTACAAAAGAAGTAGATAGTTCGAGATATATATATCTCAAACATCTCTACCTCCCGAAGGCACCAGATGAGTGAGGGGTCAGTCTGCAATTTTCATCAAGCCACTGTCAATGTGAGAGAACTCGTGTCCAGCTTATAAGCCTATACTTGCATAAACCACAAGTGAAGATAAACAATCTTCACCTTCGGGAGGTAGAGATGCCTTCGGGAGGTAGAGATGTTTGAGATATATATATCTCGAACTATCTACTTCTTTTGTAAGGTCTGATGGCGTAGTGGGTTAAAGCATACTAGTTATGCCAGCTACTGGAAGGTAGTTGTGCTTTCTGGGTTCGAGTCCCACTGGTGGGTGTTGTCCAAAGATTGTTTATCTTCACTTGTGGTTTATGCAAGTATAGGCTTATAAGCTGGACACGAGTTCTCTCACATTGACAGTGGCTTGATGAAAATTGCAGACTGACCCCTCACTCATCTGGTGCCTTCGGGAGGTAGAGATGTTTGAGATATATATATCTCGAACTATCTACTTCTTTTGTAAGGTCTGATGGCGTAGTGGGTTAAAGCATACTAGTTATGCCAGCTACTGGAAGGTAGTTGTGCTTTCTGGGTTCGAGTCCCACTGGTGGGTGTTGTCCAAAGATTGTTTATCTTCACTTGTGGTTTATGCAAGTATAGGCTTATAAGCTGGACACGAGTTCTCTCACATTGACAGTGGCTTGATGAAAATTGCAGACTGACCCCTCACTCATCTGGTGCCTTCGGGAGGTAGAGATGTTTGAGATATATATATCTCGAACTATCTACTTCTTTTGTAAGGTCTGATGGCGTAGTGGGTTAAAGCATACTAGTTATGCCAGCTACTGGAAGGTAGTTGTGCTTTCTGGGTTCGAGTCCCACTGGTGGGTGTTGTCCAAAGATTGTTTATCTTCACTTGTGGTTTATGCAAGTATAGGCTTATAAGCTGGACACGAGTTCTCTCACATTGACAGTGGCTTGATGAAAATTGCAGACTGACCCCTCACTCATCTGGTGCCTTCGGGAGGTAGAGATGTTTGAGATATATATATCTCGAACTATCTACTTCTTTTGTAAGGTCTGATGGCGTAGTGGGTTAAAGCATACTAGTTATGCCAGCTACTGGAAGGTAGTTGTGCTTTCTGGGTTCGAGTCCCACTGGTGGGTGTTGTCCAAAGATTGTTTATCTTCACTTGTGGTTTATGCAAGTATAGGCTTATAAGCTGGACACGAGTTCTCTCACATTGACAGTGGCTTGATGAAAATTGCAGACTGACCCCTCACTCATCTGGTGCCTTCGGGAGGTAGAGATGTTTGAGATATATATATCTCGAACTATCTACTTCTTTTGTAAGGTCTGATGGCGTAGTGGGTTAAAGCATACTAGTTATGCCAGCTACTGGAAGGTAGTTGTGCTTTCTGGGTTCGAGTCCCACTGGTGGGTGTTGTCCAAAGATTGTTTATCTTCACTTGTGGTTTATGCAAGTATAGGCTTATAAGCTGGACACGAGTTCTCTCACATTGACAGTGGCTTGATGAAAATTGCAGACTGACCCCTCACTCATCTGGTGCCTTCGGGAGGTAGAGATGTTTGAGATATATATATCTCGAACTATCTACTTCTTTTGTAAGGTCTGATGGCGTAGTGGGTTAAAGCATACTAGTTATGCCAGCTACTGGAAGGTAGTTGTGCTTTCTGGGTTCGAGTCCCACTGGTGGGTGTTGTCCAAAGATTGTTTATCTTCACTTGTGGTTTATGCAAGTATAGACTTATAAGCTGGACACGAGTTCTCTCACATTGACAGTGGCTTGATGAAAATTGCAGACTGACCCCTCACTCATCTGGTGCCTTCGGGAGGTAGAGATGTTTGAGATATATATATCTCGAACTATCTACTTCTTTTGTAAGGTCTGATGGCGTAGTGGGTTAAAGCATACTAGTTATGCCAGCTACTGGAAGGTAGTTGTGCTTTCTGGGTTCGAGTCCCACTGGTGGGTGTTGTCCAAAGATTGTTTATCTTCACTTGTGGTTTATGCAAGTATAGGCTTATAAGCTGGACACGAGTTCTCTCACATTGACAGTGGCTTGATGAAAATTGCAGACTGACCCCTCACTCATCTGGTGCCTTCGGGAGGTAGAGATGTTTGAGATATATATATCTCGAACTATCTACTTCTTTTGTAAGGTCTGATGGCGTAGTGGGTTAAAGCATACTAGTTATGCCAGCTACTGGAAGGTAGTTGTGCTTTCTGGGTTCGAGTCCCACTGGTGGGTGTTGTCCAAAGATTGTTTATCTTCACTTGTGGTTTATGCAAGTATAGGCATATATATATATATATATATATATATATATATGTCGTACCTAGTAGCCAGAACTCACTTCTCAGCCTACTATTCAAGGCCCGATTTGCCTAATAAGCCAAGTTTTCCTGAATTAATATATTTACTATAATTTTTTTCTTATGAAATGATAAAGCAACCCTTTTCTCTATGTATGAGGTCAATTTTTTTTTATTGGAGTTAAAATTAACGTAGATATATGACCGAACCTAACCAACCCTACCTAACATAACCTAACCTATATTTATAGGTAAGGTTAGGCTAGGTAGCCAAAAAAAGCTAGGTTAGGTTAGGTTAGGTAGGTTAGGTAGACGAAAAAACATTAATTCATGAAAACTTGGCTTATTAGGCAAATCGGGCCTTGAATAGTAGGCTGAGAAGTGCGTTCTGGCTATTAGGTACGACATATATATATATATATATATATATATATATATATATATATATATATATATATATATATATATATATATATATATATATATATATATATATATATATATATATATATATATATATATATTATTAAATATGACCGAAAAAGTAAGATTAATAATTCTAACACGAATTTTCTCAATCTTTCGTACATTACGCTTCACTGTTGGAGGTAAATCAAAAGTCAATTCTCCAAAATTCATTTTTATTTCTAGTCTGACGCGACACGGGCGCGTTTCGTAAAACTTATTACATTTTCAAAGACTTTAGTTCACAAATACACAACTGAATAGAACTTACGTATCTCCGATTTTATATCTACATTTGAGTGAGGTGGAAGGGGTGATGTGGCATTAACACAAGACAGAACAAAATGTGGTATTAATAGGAACATATAATCTCTTCCCACAACCAAACCATCGCCAGAGAAATCCTAGTAAACAACACAGAAATCATCGATAGATACAGCGATAGCAGGCGGCTTGACGTTTGCGAGGCACTACACATCAAGAAGTCAACACCAGCAATCAACAGCCAATTATTGCACAACTATATTCTACCCACCTCAAGACTCCGCTCCAATATAGAAGCATCAAGAAATATGGACCAATAGGCTTTCTACAAACACTTCTATTCAATATCCATTGTTTCGTGTTCTGTCTTGTGTTGATGAAATTAATACCCTATTAATACTCTTGTTCTGTCTTGTGTTGATGAAATTAATACCCTATTAATACCACATTTTGTTCTGTCTTGTGTTAATGCCACATCACCCCTTCCACCTCACTCAAATGTAGATATAAAATCGGAGATACGTAAGTTCTATTCAGTTGTGTATTTGTGAACTAAAGTCTTTGAAAATGTAATAAGTTTTACGAAACGCGCCCGTGTCGCGTCAGACTAGAAATAAAAATGAATTTTGGAGAATTGATTTTTGATTTACCTCCAACAGTGAAGCGTAATGTACGAAAGATTGAGAAAATTCGTGTTAGAATTATTAATCTTACTTTTTCGGTCATATTTAATAATATATGTCTACAGGAAAGACTGCTACCAAAATATACTAATATATATATATATATATATATATATATATATATATATATATATATATATATATATATATGTATATATATATATATATATATATATATATATATATATATATATATATATATATATATATATATATATATATATATATATATATATATATATATATATATATATATATATATATACGAAAAAAAGAAAATCTGTCTGGAAGTGACTCTTTGTGCTAACTTTGAGGCAAAACACCAAATTACATCAGAGAAACGAAAATCTAATTATCCTCGTTACGTTATGATACCATGCAATTTTTTTTTATCTTTCTTCTGGACAATTAGACTCAGCGCTGCATCTTCAAAGAACGAGTAGAGCCTAATACATGAGGGAAAACATGTACACCTGTGCGTCACCGCTTCTCCTAACTATACCTTACCTAAGTTAACGTAACTTAACCTATCATAGTCAAACGAAAACGAGATTTAATTATATGTTTTCTGTCTGGTTTGGACGAGGAATGTGACGTCAGAATGACGTCATAATGCTCATTCCGGTACGAGGTTGAGACCTGACAGGTAAGAACCCGCATAAGAACGCGGTGCTGCGTGGCATTTGGCATGATGTTACTTACACAACATCGATCGGGACACAGGTAACTTTATTATTGGACTCAGGTTAATTGACTTTCGAGAACTCGGTTAGCCAGTTCGGGGACCGTCGGTGAGCATTATGCTACCGCCGAGCATCGAGCGGCTTAATTGTGTTAGGGTAGGCTGAATTGAGAGGTTTCAGTGGCGGGGGTTAGACGAGGGTGGATTCAGGTTGGCTGGTAATGAAGTGGGAGTGAGTAAGGAGTGGGCTGAGGTGGGTTGTTAATGAACATAATAATAAAGGAAAGTTCAGAAAGCCTCTTTAAACTCATACAAGGCAGCTTGTATTTATATCCATCAAGATATATTAATATATCAAACATATGCTTGAAACAATCCAGCGAACCTTCGTTTATTGTTTTTCCCAATAATTTGCTCAATAAATCAACCACCATGTTTCCAAACCAGTATTCACCCAGATTACTTGTGAGTGTAAACTTTTCCAATGTGTGTATCCACTGTTTAGTGTTATGTTTAGTGTTGATACATTTAACAACTTATTAATATATAAATAATGGTAAGGTCTTATGACAGACATAATAGTAGGATAAAAGACCCACGCTTATATTTATGTAGTTTATGTAAAGACTTTATCTATATCAATTCTTTCACATTCTCCTGAGTGCATTATAAATGTCTGAGCATGCATATATATATATATATATATATATATATATGTATATATATATATATATATATATATATATATATATATATATATATATATATATATATATATATATATATAAATCCTTTATACTAAAGCATTTAACAGAGATAAATGTTCACAAAAGTCATGTTTCTTATCAACCCAAAATCTCTCAGATATAAAATATATCTGCTAAAACGGGATCAATTCAGACATGATTATCATAATTAACATGATAAAGAACTCATAAACTTATTGATACACGAGCTGAATGGATTTCTGTACAGCTGAAATTATTTCCAATGTGGCAATAAATTCCTTTATAATTGCACTGATGAGCCGCAAACGTTATGGTGATGATGAGGACAAAAAAAGTTTGTATGATGAGTATGCTAATTACTTCACCAGACCTGGCAACAATAGATGTATTATTAGTTAATAGGTTATTGATGGGTGCGGAGGTGGGGTGCATGGTGGGGGTGTTTGGTAAATAGTGCGGAGTGTGGGGAGCATGATGGGGAGTGTAGGATGCATTGTGGGGATTGTTGGGGGTACACCCCACACGCTGGGGAAAGTGTGGGGTGGGGTGGGGTGTGGTGGGGGAGGAAGATCGGCAGGGGGGAGGAGTTGGGGGTGTTTGTCAGCGTATTAAACTTGAGCTGCAGTCAGTGTTCCGTTGGACTAATGATACCCAAATATTATACAAGCGTGTGTCTGGCAAAGGCAGAAGGAGGGAGCCCCGCCAACGTGAAAGCCAGTGAACGGTTTCTCAAAGATAAATACACTGGTTTAATTTCGTCTCTCGGCTGGAGACGAGAGAAATTGCGTGTCTAGTTCTGGCCAAGTCTCTGAGTAGATTTTGTCTCTGCGTAAATATTCTTTCTTGACACGTTCTATTACGTAAGTGTGTTAGCGTGATGCGTACCGTTGCGTAAGGCTCAAAATCACTCCAAGTCAATGTAGATATCATATGACGAAAGTTGACGAAAGAGTGGCAGGTGCCCTTTAGTGCTTAAAAAATACAAGGTTTTGAGGCTAGGTAGTGACAGAGTTACCAGATAGCAGATGGGCAGTTTTGAGATTGCCAGGTCTGAATGTGAAAAAGAGTCATGATTAGCATGAATTTAAAGCAAATAAATCAATGCATAAAAGTTCGAGGAATAAAGCAAGTAGTACACTGATTTATTTATCGAAGCTTTAAAACAATAATGTAAATCTTAAGCTGCATATTGTTTTGTTATTCCCCCATTAGCATTATGCAGCTAAATTTTGGTCGCCATCTTACTGAATGGACATAAATTAATTAAAACGGAAGGATAATTAATTAAAAAGTAGGATAACAGAGTTCATCGCAAGTATAAAAACAACTCCTATTGGAGAGATATTGAGAAAAGATTAATTTCCATAATTTTAGAAGGCAAAGTGGTGTCATGAATTAAGTGTACAAGTGGATGAATGGGCATGAAAAGGATGATCTTAATAAGGCATTATATATACCCAAATAAACAAAGGCACGAAAATTTATATATATATATATATATATGTAATTTGCCACATATGGGCAAATATACCTTCTGCAGATTGCTTAATTCCATGTTCTAAAGGGCTTTTCTATTAATTTTCCATCTTCATTGCCATGCATTTAGGATATGCATAAACTATACCTCATAAATAACCTTATATATGGTCCTCATAGAAACAAGATATACCCACTCGACCCTAGATAGCATGATAGCCTTAACTGATACAATGTAATAAAAATAGAGAAAACAGACAAACGGTTTCTTTGTCTGACTTTTGATATTTCTAAAGACACGATAACCCATTTACTTAGCCACGTCAGTATAACGAGGGCCTCGCTTCTTCCTTTTTGGCCTTTCGATTTCACTTGGTCAGTGTGGATGGACACCGTTCTGTTTCTCAATAACTCTTATATAAAACCATATAGCAAATGACTTATCCAAACACAATTCAGACAGATCACCTCTGCGGATGCGATGTAACTAGGTAAGAACACTGGAAATAATTATGATAACCTGCTTTAGCAAAAGATAAACAGATAACAAAAGCTCTATGAAATTTGATTATATCCTGTTGCAAAATATATAGATAACGATGCTGCACCAAATAATATATATTGAACCGAGGCAAGATAACAAGATAGCCTCAGAAGGCTCACGATAACAGCTGGAGGGCGGAAGAGAGAAGCGAGCGCCATTTGCCAACCAATGGGGGAAATTAATTTGATAAATGCTTGTGTATTCTCTAATTTCCCTAATTACCGTCGTGATGGTAGCACCTGTGGAGGCGTGGTGGTGGTTGGGAAGGTAATGGTGGTTGTTTTGGTAGTGACTGCTAATAGAACAAAGGTGCTTTTAGAGTTTCCCGGAATTTATAAACAATATATATTGTCGTATAGAGATTTGTGTACATTTTTCTTGACCACAAATACTATTTTTCAATTCTGCTATTTACTTTCTTATATTCACTGTTTACTCATATATTTTTATTTACATTTTTGAAACTGCAGGATTAAGCATTAGTTGGGGGGAGCCCGCTTTTCCATCCACCAGTTGTTTAATGCAGTGACTCCTGACATTTTTCCCAATCATAGTTACTTGTAAAATTATGAATGAAGTTTGCGTCTACAACCTTGTCATTTACTTCATTCCATTTCCCCACTACTCTCATTCTGAAAGAAAACTTTCCAACATCTCTATGTGGCATCTGAGTCTAAAGCTTCCACCCAAGCCCTTTTGTATGTTTGGTATTTAATGTAAACATTTCATGTAAACATTTGCTATGTTCAAACTCTGTCTAAGTCCCTAAGTATTATATACATCTCTATCATATATAATGTCTCTCTCCATTTTTTGGCGTCATCAGGTTTATTTCCTTCAGTTTTTCTTCATACTACATCCCTTGAAATTCTGGGACTAGTTATTGTGCAAACTTCAAAACCTTTTCGATTTTTTTATGTGTTTCTTTAGATGGAGTCTCCATGGTAATGCTGCGTACTCTAAAATTGGTCTCACCTAGGCGGCGTACAACTATCTAAATGCCTCCTTCTTTAGATTCCTGAATGACTGTAGAGTATGCTGCTAACGTTATCTTATTTATATGAATCTCCGGAGTTAGGTTTCGTGTGATGTCTACCCCTTTTACCCCTCTATGTCTTTTTCTCTAGTTGTTAAAGTGAGGTAGTTTCCCTTCATCACGTGCTGTTCAATAGTTCCCTGACGCCTGTACCCATTTTCATCATCTTACACTTGCACCTACACCTACACCTACAATATTTCTCGGAATAACTCTGTTGCTTCTTTAAGTCGTCCTGGAAAATCTTACAATCCTCATGTCACAAATGTCACAACACTTCTTATTAGTTCTATATATACTCATCAAGGTGTACTTGCCTAGTTTTGCTTGTGGAGGTTGACCTTCGGCTCCTTGGTCCCACCTCTCAACCGTTAATCTACTGGTGTACAGATTCCTGAGCTTCTCGAGCTCTATCATATCTACATTTGAAATAGTGTATGGAGTCAGCCTCCACCACATCACTTAATAGTTCATTACATTTAATAAATACTCTGACATTGAAAAAAATTCTTTCTAATGTCTCTGTGGATCATTTGGGTACTCATCTTCCACCTGTGTTCCCCTGTGCGTGAACGAACTGTGTTAAATAATCCTACCTTGTCTACCTTGTCAATTCCCCTAAGATTTTTGTATGTGGTGATCATGCCTCCTCAAGCTCTTCTGTCTTCTAGACGCGTGAGGTGTAGCTCCGGCAGCTTTTCCTCGTAACTCATGCTAATTAGTTTTGGAACTAGTCTAGTGGAGTACCTCTGTATGTGTGCGCGAGCACGCGCGTGTATGTGTGTGTGTGAGTGTGTGTGTGTGTGTGTGTGTGTGTGTGTGTGTGTGTGTGTGTGTGTGTGTGTGTGTGTGTGTGTGTGTGTGTGTGTGGGTGTGTTAATTAAACTTGTTTCCTTTTAATGAAGGGAAGGGGAGAAGAAAGCGCCAAGTCATTACGACTATATAGCTCCTTTTAATGAGAAATTCAATGTCTAGGTTTTTTTTAACAAACTTTGGAGAATTTACATAACAACCCAAGAGTGGTAGTAATTATTAGGAGAAAGTTCTAACCAACTAGTGAAAATGTTAAATCCCTAAATAATTATTCAACTGATAAACTATACAGAAACACACAAAACTATATATGCAACTTATATAAGATTTGCGAAATATTGCAGAAAATATTTGATAAGTAGATGTATTTTCCTTCTCATTATGAGTTGTCTTTACTGATCCTCTATGCCGTCTTTTAACTTAATGTTACACCATAGTTTACATGCACATGGGTAATAAGTTGTAACTTATTTCTCTAGTTTATTTTGAACTATAGTCTTCTTTTATTTTCCCACGCCCTCATCTTTTCCTACCTGTCCGTTCAGCATTTCATGTTTTCATCTTTTTTCCCCCGGACATTGAAATTTACATTTCTCCTTTTCATTTACTTTCATGATTTCGTCTCTATTTATGTTTAGCTTCAAGTTTGCACTTCTATTCCTTTATTTTGTTCTCCTATCTCCAGTCTTTTGCTTATACTGTTGCATAGCTGTTTCTTATTGCATCTGCTGGACATTTCACCTCAACCGGTAGAGTTTTGCCAAATAGGCGATCGAACCCGTCTTGCCCAAATGGCTAGGCACTCATCTGTATCTTCGTTCTTCTATCCTAGCTCCTTGTCTTTATATCCCAGCTCTTTGTCTTCTATCCCAGCTCCATTTCCTTATATCCCTTCCAAGTGCATCATAGGCAGTCATACTGGATTACTGCTTTCTCCTATTGACTTCTCTCACATCTATCCCTTTAATGTCTTCCACAAACATTCTCTCGCTTTCCTGTCTACCGTCGTGGTCTCCTCGGCTCTTCTTACAATCTGACAAGCGTTAAATATTAAATGGTTTTGCTTAAGCTGAAGCGTATGAACCTAGACGTTCCACCTAACCTATTATGTGTGATAGGTTCAGGAAAGGGTCAATATTTCGGTGATTTTTTAATTAAAAAAAATCAGCGTGATTTTGAAGCTATGATCGATTGCGTCAATATTGCGGCGCACTAACTGTAAGAACAGGTTGCACAGGCAAGACAAATATTGAAATAGAGAAGAAGAGAGGAGCAAAAATAATAAGTGCAAGAAAAAACACTCACAAACATACGAAGAAAAAGCAAGCAGAATAAAAGCGTAATTGCAAATAAAAAAAGAGGAAGAGAAAACATGGTTCAAATAAAATTAATCCTTCGCTTTGCAGGGAAGTAGTAAAGATATTTTAAACTTTATGTTGGTATTTAAAAAGTTGGCTTTGTCGTCGGAGTTTGTGAATGCAGTCGTTCTGGGTGGAAATGCCTCCAGAGACAATAACAGAGAGACCAGGAGGAGGAGAAGCGTTGGTGGGGTGGTAGTGGAAAGTTGTTGTTGTTGTTGTTGTTGTTTTAGATTTAGCTGCTCTGAACACAAATTTCCATGAAGCACGGGCTATGGTGAGCCCGTAGCTCAGCTCAGTTATTCACCATAACCTTATTACTGTGATACCTGGGTCAAAGTTTTAAATGATGGTAGAGTTTCCTTCATTTAGCACTGTTTTTTCTTGTTTTAATAACATTATCTTGGTTGCAGATATAGATGCACAGTTCTCACTAGTGTGTCCCATTCTTCAACTGTTTTTTAACCATTGTAGTCGCTGTTGATTTTGCATTTAATGCAGCTGCTCTTGTTGGTTGAAAGTTGAGTTTGATGCGCAGGGATTCAGTTGTTTCACATTCCAGTAAGTAGAGCAATAGCTGCTTCTCTGCATCTGTTCCACAGATATGATACTTTTTAACTACTGGGTTTATTACCTCCCAGCACCACTTGTAGCCAAGTCTGAGTCTGTGTATGGCTACTGTAATGTCTCTGGATATCTTTTTGCTAGGCTTAAAAGAGAAGTACCCACTGGTTTGTTAGTACCACATCGCAGTGGTACTGCTACTTTGGCTAGTTCCGCTACTTTGGCTAGTTCCGCTACTTTGGCTAGTTGACACTTTGGCTACTTTTGATAGTTGAGAGTATTTTCTTCTTGATTTCCTCCTTAATCTGTGAGGAGTGTGAGTGTGTGTGTGTGTGTGTGAGAAGTGTGTGCTACTCGGAACAAAATTTCCATGTAGATGGGCTGTTGTTGTTAGTTGTATTAGATGCAGCTGCTCAGAACGTAATATGCAATTTAGCACGGGCTGTTGATTGCATGCTGGGCCACCAGAGGGAGTGGACGTATCGGCTGCTCACTCCAGTCGTGGGTGTGCCCAACTATCGGCTGGTCATTGGTGTGGTGGTTGGCTGGGGCCTTGTGCCCGTCGTGATCTGTGTGATGGACGGACCCTTGACCACCGTGATATGGTCTCAGTCAGTTGGCTTGGAGTATTTCGGCGATGTGGTTTACCCTACAGTGGAACAGACGTTATTTGAAGTGCTGGGTTTCGACGTGGGTGCCGTGTGTGGAGTAGAACTGTTGATGAAGCATGGGGCCGTGGTGAAGTTCTCCTCTGGCGAGGACTACCGGGTGTTTCTGCACCGATTTGAAGGGCGTACTTTCCCGTTGCCGGGTACTTTTTGGGTTGGTTGTTATCTCCGACCGCAGTGGCATTTCTACTTACGTCATTGTACATAGTGCCCCTACTGAATTCCCAGAAGACTTGTTGAGGAGTTAATTTAGGTAGTTTGAAAAGGTAGTGAGTGTGAGGACGAATGATATATCCTCCGGTCGCTTGAAGGGCGTCCTCAACGGCATCCAGACGCTGGAGATGAGGCTATGATGATATCCCTTCGCCTGACAGGCTGATGGGGTACTACATCCGTGTTTATTACGCCCGGAAGCCGCGGACCTGTTTCCGTTGTGGGTTGTCAGCCCACATAGCTGCAGGATGCTCTGCGGGCGCCAACTGACTACGTTAATCTATTCCGCGAGGAGGACCCCCCCCCCCCCTGATTGTTGACGAGGCTCCGACGTGTGTGGGTGTTCCCTTGAATGGCGTGTGTGTACGTAGTACTCACCTAGTTCTGCTTGCCGAGGGTTGAGCTTTGACTCTTTGGTCCCGCCTCTCAACCGTCAATCAAATAGTGTTCAGATTCGTGAGCCTACTGGGCTCTATCAAATCAACATTTGAAACTGTGTATGGAGTCAGCCTCCACCACATAACTACTTAATGCAATCTATCCGTTAACTACTCTGACACTGAAAAAATTCTATTTAGTGTCCCTGTGGCTCATCTGGGTACTAAGTTTCCCCCTGTGTCCCCTTCTTCGCGTTCCACCCATGGGACGTGAGGTTCCAGGGACGTGAGGTTCAGCTCCTTTAGCCTTTTCTCGTAGCTCATACCTCTTAGTTCTGGGGCTAGCCTGGTGGCATACCTCTGAACCTTTTCCAACATCGTGTCGTGCTTGACTAGGTACGGGCTCCATGCTGGGGCCACATATTCCAGGATTGATCTTACATATGTGGTATACAAGGTTCTGGATGAATCCTTACACAGGTTCCTGGAGGCCTTTCCTATGTTAGCCAGCCTCGCATATGCCGCAGATGTAAATCTTTTGAAGTGGGCTTCACGAGACAGGTTTAGTGTGATATCCACTCCTAGATTTTTCTCTTTGTCCGTTTCATGAAGTACTTTCTCTCCCATTCTTTATCTTGTGTCTGGCCTCCCGTTTCCAACGACTAATTTCATTATCTTACATTTACTCAGTGTTGAACTTTAGTAGCCATTTGTTGGACCATTCATTCAGACTGTCTTGATCATCTGGTAATGTACTCATTGTTTTAATCCATCCTCCTCATAATTTTTGCAACATCAGCAAACAATGAGAAGAACTATTCTATACCCTCTGGGAGTATGGGAGACCATTTACATATATCAGAAACAGTATAGGTCCAAGAACTGAACCCTGCGGGACTCCACTGGTGACGCCTCGCCAATTTAAGACCTCTCCCCCTCACGGTGACTCGCTGTCTTCTGTTGCTTAGGTACTCCCTTATCCAATGGAGTGCCTTCTATTTCACTCCTGCCTGTATCTCCAGCTTTTTCACTAGCCTCTTGTGTGGTACTGTGTAAAAAGCTTTCTGGCAATGCAAAAATATGCAGTCTGCCCACCCTTCTCTTTCTTGCCTGATTTTTGTTGCCTGGTCGTAGAATTCAATTAATCCTCTGAGGCAGGACTTGCCATCCTTGAGTCCATGTTGGTGCTGTGTTACAAAGTTCTTTCGCTTTAGAGCTTTTCTCTAGCTTTTTTCGCACAATCTTTTCCATCAGCTTGCATGGCATGTTAGTTAGCGACTCTGGCCTTTAGTTCAATGCCTCCTGTCTATCCCCCTTCTTGTATATCAGGACTACATTAGCCGTCTTCCAATTGTTTGGCAGTTCCCCTGTTACCAGTGATTTATTACACACTATGGAGAGTGGCACACTTAGTGCTTCTGCAACTTCCTTTAGTATCCATTGTGAGATTCTGTCAAGCCCAACAGCCTTTGTCACATTCAGCTCCAACAGACACCTTTTGACCTCATCACTAGTGAGATCAAATTCCTTCAAGGTTGCTTGGTCTGCCTACTCCTCCTTTAGTGCAGGGAGCTTCTCCTTGTTCTATTGTGAAGACCTCCTAGAATCTCTTGTTGAGTTCTTCACACACCTCTTTGTCCTTCTCTGTGTATCTATCCTCCCCTTTTCTCAGTTTCATCATTTGTTCCATCATTGCTGTTTTTCTCCTGAAGTGGCTGTGGAGCAGCTTTGGTTAGGTCTTGGCTTTACTCGCAATGTCATTCTCATACTGTCTCTCTGCTTCCCTCCACACTCTGAGGTACTCATTTCTGGCTCTCTGGTCTCTCTCCCTGCTCTCCGGTGTTCTGTTATTTCTGTAGTTTCTCCATGTTCTTTTACTCAGTTGCTTCGCTACCTTCCATTCCTGGTTGAACCATGGGTTTTTCTGTTGTTCATCGTGTTTCTCCTTTTAGACCTGGATAAACTTGTCTGCAGCTTCCTGTCACTTCTGGATGACATAGTCCATCATATCCTGTACAGTCTTGTCTCTAAGTTGTTTCCCATAGTATTCCCCTTAGGAAGTTCCTCATCTCGTCATATTTCCCCTCTTCGGTAATTTAGTCCTTTCTCTTCCGATCCCAACCTTGGATAGGTTATCCCACCTCCACCAAGTACTCAAATGTCAATATACTGTGGTCACTCATTCCTATGGGGGCTTCAAATTTGATATCCCTTATTTCTGACTCATTCAGGGTGAAAATCAAGTCGAGTCGAGCTGGTTCATCATTGTCTCTTACTCCTGTGCGTTCCCTGACGTGCAGGCTCAGAATGTTCCTTTTTAGCCACTTCCAAAAATTTAGCTCTACATGTATCTACACCACCATGTGGGTCCCCATTCTCCTAGTCTATCTTTCCATGGTTGAAATCGCCCATAATTAAGAGTCTTGAGCAATTCCTGCAGGCAACTGAAGCTGCTCTCTCTAATATATTAATGGTTGCTTTGTTGTTCCTGTCAAACTCTTGTCTGGGTCTTCTGTCATTTAGGGGAGGGTTGTACATGACTGCCACTATTATCTTAGGTCCACCCATTGTTATAGTTCCAGTTATGTAATCTCTGCACCCGCGACAGCCCGGAATTTCCATCATCATCAAAACTCCAGTCCTTCCTTATCAGCAGGGCCACTCCTCCACCTCCTCTCCCTTCCCTCTATTTCCTTACTATATAGTAGTCCTTTGGAAACACAGCATCTGTTATGACTCCTGACAATTTTGTTTCCGTGAGTCCTATTACATAAGGGTCTTCTTCTTGCTCCCTTTCCGCCAGTTCATTGGCGGATTGTGTGTGTGTGTGTACTCACCTAATTGTGTTTGCGTGGGTTGAGCTCTGGCTCTTTGGTCCGGCCTCTCAACCATCAATCAACAGGTGTACAAGTTCCTGAGCCTTTTGTACTCTATGATATCTACACTTGAAACTGTGTATGGAGTCAGCCTCCACCACATCACATCCCAATGCATTCCATTTGTCAACCACTCTGACACTAAAAAAGAGCTTTCTAATATCTCTGTGGCTCATGTGGGTACTCAGTTTCCACCTGTGTCCCCTTGTTCGCGTCCCACCAGTGTTTAATAGTTTATTAGTGTGTGTGTGAATAGAATAGTGTGTGTGTGAATAGAATAGTGTGTGTGTGTGTTTGTGTGAGTGTGTGTGTGTGTGTGTGTGTGTGTGTGTGTGTGTGTGTGTGTGTGTGTGTGTGTGTGTGTGTGTGTGTGTGTGTGTGTGTGTGTGTGTGTGTGTGTGTGTGTGTGTGTGTGTGTGTGTGTGTGTGTGTGTGTGTGAATGTGTGTATGTTGTGGTTAATTCAGGGTTGTGTATAGCTGGCGTATGTGGGGAGTGAGATGGTGGAGGTGTGGTATATAGAGTTGATGGGGAGTGTGGTATGTGGATGGTATAGGGTCTATGGTGTGGTGACAGGGAGTGTATTTACTATTGGTGTCTGCTGGATTGCACTTGGACCCCGCCTTGCTAACCATTGTCCCATTTTCTGACTCCTACCCTATTTTTTCCTCAATCATATCTACTACATATATTTCTTACGAGATGCCGCCCGTAGCAGCTGTCTAACGCCTAAGGTATCCATTTACTGCTAGGTGAACAGATGCATTAGGTGAAAGAAACTCTGCCCATTTGTTTCGGCCTCGCTCGGGAATCGGTAGTGGTGAGGGTATCGTGTCGGGCGCTAAGCACTGTGATATGAATGTCGTGGTAAAACACTTCATCATAGACTGAAAGAGAGCGAAAACATCTGGATATTTAGCTACTTAGTTCGCCTTATACCTGTACACCTTATACAGATACACTTATTGCTCATACAGGTACACCAATCGCTCGTACAGGTACGCGTATCGATGGAAGAGGTACACTTATCGCTTCTACAGGTACGCTTATCGTAAAGATACGTAAAGTTACACCTATCACTGGTAGAGATTACACATCAGGTAATTAAGAGAATTATAGCAAGCAAATTACCTGCCCCACTGACTACCCTTGGCAATTTCACGCCTCAAGAACGATGGCCTCGAGATCCGGCGCCTCTACGTCAATCTGCCCATCAGCTGAAGCTGTGATTTCAGCTTGGTACTCTAAGCTTAGAGATTGTGGTTTCGTGATCGCAGCGGAATTCCTGGGAATTAGAGTTGTAACTTTAGTGATCAGGGATTGAGACACACACACACACACACACACAAACACACACACACACACACACACACACACACACACACACACACACACACACACACACACACACACACACACACACACACACACACACACACACACACACACACACACACACACACACACACACACACGCATTGACCTAGACAGACTGGAAGAATGGTCCAACAAATGGCTGCTAAAGTTCAACCCGAGTAAATGCAAAGTAATGAAACTATGCAGTGGAAACAGGACAGACACAGGATACAGAATAGGCGATAAAGTACCTAATGAAACCGACAGAGAGAAAGATCTAGAAGTTGATATCACACCAAACCTGTCTCCTGAAGCCCACATAAAAAGAATTACGTCTGCGGTATATGCGAGCCTGGCTAACATCAGAACTGTCTTCAGGAACCTGTGTAAGGAATCATTCAGAGTTTTGTATACCACATATGTAAGACCAATCCTGGTGTATGCGGTTCCAGCATGGAGCCCGTACCTTGTCAAGCACAAGACGAAGCTGGAAAAAGTTCAAAGATATGCGACTAGACTAGTTCCAGAACTTAGAGGCATGAGTTACGAGAAGAGGCTGCGGGAAATTCATTTTACGACACTGGAAGACAGAAGAGTAAGGGGAGACATGATCACAACCTACAAAATCCTCAGGGTAATAGACCTGGTAGACAAGGATAAACTATTCAACACTGGTGGTACGCGAACAAGGGTGGCACAGGTGAGAACTGAGTACCCACATGAGCCACAGAGATGTTAGAAAGAACTTTTTCAGTGTCAGAGTAGTTAACAGATGGAATGCATTAGGCAGTGATGTGGTGGAGGCTGACTCCATACACAGTTACAAATGTAGATATGACAGAGCCCAGTAGACTCTGGAATCTGTACACCAGTTAATTGACAGTTAAGAACATAAGAACATAAGAACAAAGGTAACTGCTGAAAGCCTATTGGCCCATACGAGGCAGCTCCTATTTATAACCACCCAATCCTACTCATATACATGTCCAACCCTCGCTTGAAACAATCGAGGGATCCCACCTCCACCACGTTTACGCGGTAATTGGTTCCACAAATCAACAATCCTGTTATCGGACCAGTATTTACCCAAGTCTTTCCTAAATCTACACTTATCCATTTTGAACCCATTGTTTCGTGTTCTGTCTTGTGTTGATACTTTTAATACCCTATTATCATCCCCTGTGTTATGTCCATTCATCCACTTGTAAACCTCTATCATTTCACCCCTAACTCTTCGCCTTTCCAGTGAATGAAATTTACGTTTTGTTAATCTCTCTTCATATGACAGGTTTCTAATTTGAGGAATTAACTTTGTCATCCTACGCTGGACACGTTCAAGTGAATTTATATCCATTCTATAGTACGGCGACCAAAACTGAGCTGCATATTCTAAATGGAGCATAACCAGAGCAAGATATAGCTGAAGAACAACACCAGGTGTCTTCTTATTAACGCTTCGATTAATAGATACCTGTGTCCTATTTGCCATATTACGAACATTCATGCATTGATCTTTTGGTTTTAAATTCTTACTAATCATAGCTCCTAGATCCTTTTGCAATCCGACTTCACAATCTCAACACCATCTAGCTCGTATCTTCTAACTCTATCATCATTACCTAGCATCAGAACTTTACATTTATCAGCATTAAACTGCATCTGCTAATCTTTTGACCATTTCAAAACCCTATATACATCGACTTGAAGTGATAGTGAGTCTTCTTCCGTATTAATTTCTCTACCGATTTTTGTATCATCGGCAAATTTACAAATGTTTCTACTCAACCCTAAATCTAAATCCTTTATATATATTATAAACAACAGAGGTCTCAGGACAGAGCCTTGAGGCACTCCACTTACAACATGTTCCCACTGACTTAACACCATTCATACTAATTCTCTGTTTCCTTTGGTAAAGACATACAGACAAGAATATAATATGAATATGATAATATGAGAGAGCAACTTCTGTCGCTAGCAGGAACATATCCAGACTACTAATCATGGGAGACTTAAACCATTGGGAGAACAGAAACCCACATGGTGGACCAGACACATAGAGAGCTAAGCTTCTGGACGTGGCAACAAGAAACCTAAGCATACACATCAAGTGATTGATATGAATGAGAGGACAAGATGAACCAGCCATGCTTGATTTGATATTCACCCTAAAAGTCGGATATAAAAAAATGTAAAGTTGGATGACCCCCCTTGGGAATGAGTGATCACAGTGTATTGATCTTTGAATACCTGGTTGAGCTAGAAGTTATCTCCCCTCAAAAAGATTTAGAAAACAAGGGGCTTACGTACCGAAAGGGAAATTATGATATGAGAAAATTCCTAGAGAATATACCATGGGACACAGAACTCAGAACTAAGTCCGAACAAGACATGGTGGACTATGTCACCTAAAACTGTCAGGAGGCAGTAAACAGATTTATCCCGGCCCAAAAGGAAAAAAACTGAGAAGCGAAAGAGGAATCGTAGTTTAATAGGGCATGTATGGAAGCAAAGGAACTGAACAAAAAGGCGTGGATGAACTTTCGAAATAACAGATCATCAGAAAGGAGAGGGAGATACTAAAGAACCTGGAATGAGTATGTCAGTGGGAGAAGAGCAGCGGAGAAAAGTATTAAAATTATATAGCAAATAAAGCCAAGACCGAACTAAAGCTACTCCCAATCACATCAAGAGGAAACCAACAGTGAAAGAACAGGTGATTAAACTTGGAATGGGTGAGGACATGTATACAGAGAATGACAAAGAGATGTGTGTGTAGAACTCAACATGTGATTCCCGGACGTCTTCAAAATAGAACGGGGTGATGTCCCTGCGCTAGGAGAGGTGGCAGTAAACCAGAGGGCTTTGGAAGAGCTCGAAATTATAAGAGATGAGGTTAAGGCACCTCTTGGCTACTTGCACGGTCGGGGATTGAACGCCGACCTGCGATGAGTTTGAGTGATAGCTGGCGTTTTAATGAGAGTGTGAATGACAGCTGACCATACGACGAGTGTTTGAGTGACAGCTGGTGTTAGTTTAATGAGCATGAGTGACAGCTGGTGTTAGTTTAATGAGCATGAGTGACAGCTGGTGTTAGTTTAATGAGCATGAGTGACAGCTGGTGTTAGTTTAATGAGCATGAGTGACAGCTGACCGTACGAGGAGTGTTTGAGTGGCAGCAGGAGTGGTTGGCGTGACAACAGATGGCAATTTGGAAATGTAATCAGTGTTTTGCAGTAAACTGAATTATGATTCTAGACATAAGGAAGGTAGGGAATTATCAGGGGAAAGCGAAATGCCATTACGACTATATAGTACTTGGAAGGGGTCAGGAGAAGGATTTGGAATAGGACCGGGAAAATGGATGGTACCAAACCACTTAGACGCTTGGGGATTGAACACCGACCTGCATGAAGCGGGACCATCGCTATACCGATCAGCCTAGATTCTGTACATGTATTTTTACTGAATTGGAAGCTGTACATCGAAAAACAAAAGACAGCTTAAATAACATACACTGGACACCAGCAGAATTTAAGAAAGAATGACTGAAAATTCACCGTCAAAACCTTTCGATGACCTTTAAACACAACCTTTAAGGGTGCACTTAAGGATAGTTAATTTATTATTTAAATTTTCCCGCTTAACATACGAAAACAAAATGTCAACAAATTTAAAACTGGTTCTCTTGCTTCAGTGCAATAAAGGTTTAATAAAGGCATTTAACTAGTATTGCACAATCAACATCCGCATGCAATGTGTAGTGGGGACGGCAATCCCAGTAGCACCGCGCAATCCAAAAGCAGGTATTGCGGTGCCAACACCCATCAAAATAGACCGTAGCTGCAGCTTTCACAGCAACACCCCGTCATATACAGTGGGTATATTGCGGCCGCGGCAACGATATGCAATACAAAGGTCCACGCTACCCTTTGTCCCCAATTTATTTCACAAGCACGATATCTTTACGCCGTGTCGAGACCTCTAACGCCTTCTATTTCACCGGCCGCTGGAAACGGCGTCACGGTATTGGCTCTATGACCGCCTGCCGCGGAAGGAGCTCTCTGGTTCATTTGTCTACTAATACGGTAGTCATGGTGGAGGTATTTGAGGCGCAGGGTGCCAGGAGCATAACGTGCGGCTAATGACACGCCTGGCACAGTAAAGTGCTCCCTGGGGGAGACAGTATGTCATGTGGAGCAAGTGTGGTACTTTGTAGTTTGGACAGACACGACGCGCTCAACATGTTAATCTAAGGACACAAGCACATAAGAACAGATTAAACAAAAATTATATATTTTTTCTGTGAATTAAATTCTATTTTTCATATTTTTTCTGCCAAGATACTTTTTTTGTCATCATTCGCAGTAATCATCTTAATTTCTTCATTATTCATAAATATTATGCATTTTATTTCTCTGGAAATACATAATCAAAACAAAATTACGTGCTATTATATTCCATTACAATTGGTAGGCTTTAAATTTAATCATAAGTAAATTTACCTGCTTGAAATGCTTTATGTTTCAATTTATTTTTTCACTCTTGCTAGCGCTGTTGCATATAAATGGCTTTGATTGTTTTGAGAACAATATAACAGTTGTTTTGCCAAAATTTCCGAAAGTGAGGAAACTATTTTATCAGGAAAAAGTTTAAAGCCGGTGTGACAATATAGTACTGGGGAAGAATACGAGGACAAGGAGCTGGGATATGAGGACAAGGAGCTGGGATATGAGGACAAGGAGGTGGATTATGAGGACAAGGAGCTGGGATATAAGGGCAATGAGCTTGGATATGAGGAAAATGAGCTGGGATACGAAAACAAGAAGCTGGGATACAAGAACAATCAGCTGGGGTATGAGGACAAGGAGCTAGCATATGAAAATAAGAAGGTGGGATATGAGGGCACCGAGCTGGGATATGAAGACAAGTAGCTGGGATACGAAGACAAGGAGCGGGAGTATGATAATTTTTTTACGTTGTAACTAAATAACGTTTGAGTGTTTGCTTAGGCAGTCATTTAGACCACCACGAATCGAACGTCGACCCCACAAAAAGCATGACCTTACCTGTAAAGATCAGCTGAAGAGATAAGGCAATTTTGGCGAATATCAGGTTTAACATTAGTATACTTTGGTGAGGAGGCTGATTTTTTTGCCTCTGTTTTGTGATGAATATTAAAAGAAGTTCGACGAAATTTGAAATAAACAGATCATCTTCAGCTCAAGATTATTGAGCCTACCTTGACCACCTTCAAATTGGTGCTATTGAGCTTACCTTGATCACCTTCACACTGGAGTTATTGAGCCTACTATGATCACCTTCACACTGGAGTTATTGAGCCTACTATGATCACCTTCACACTGGAGTTATTGAGCCTACTATGATCACCTTCAAACTGGAGTTATTGAGCCTACTATGATCACCTTCACACTGGAGTTATTGAGCCTACTATGATCACCTTCACACTGGAGTTATTGAGCCTACTATGATCACCTTCACACTGGAGTTATTGAGCCTACTATGATCACCTTCACACTGGAGTTGTTAAGCCTACCTGGATCACCTTCAAACTGGATTTATTGAGCCTACCTTGATCACCTTCAGACTATTGCTGTTGAAAATGTTTATCCAGTTCAAAATTTTTGTATAGTGTTTTCAAATTTTCCTTTATTTTTAAAGGTTCATAAAATTGTATTAAAAGCAGAGAATGAGATTACAGAGAGCTAGGAACGTTTATGGAGCATCTACACCGATCAGTGAGACAAACTTGAAACGTGTATGTTGCGTCCTCGCCTTTCAAAAAGACTTGGAGCATTAGTGAAGCATTTTCACCCACAAATATGCGGAGACTGGACCATTTGTAAGACATTATCGTTCTTCAGTGAGGTCAGCCAGTGGAATTATTTGAACATTCCCACCTTCAACACCTAGGTACATTTCTTAATTTAGATTTCTTAATGACCTTTAAGGCTAATATTTTATGTATTAATTTTTGTCACAGGTTTCGAAACTACATTTAACTTGAAGAACTGGAAAGTCAAAATCATTATCATACTTTACCTATAAATAATATATATATATATATATATATATATATATATATATATATATATATATATATATATATATATATATATATATATATATATATATATGCAATGGACGATCACTAAACACTGATCATTTGCATGAGGAAAAACCACAAAGAAATGGGAAAGAGAGATGAACGTTTCGGCCTGTTAAAGTATTTGTTAACACCAGCAATATATATCAACTATATATCAATTGTCAACACCAGGTGTTGACACAAGCAGAAGGAGCTGCCAATCACCGAGAAACGGCCAAATCATGTAAATACAGAGACCTTGAGCACCACTACAATTTTGTCCTCATTGCCCCAGAGACACTTGGTGCCTGTGGTAAAAGTGCTGCTAGCTTTTTGAAGGAGTTGGGGTCTAAGCTAATCGAAACCACTAGAGATCCTAGAGCTGCCAGTTTTCTTTTTCAGCGCCTTAGTGTGGCAATCCAGAGAGGAAATGCTCACTGCATCCATGGTTTCTGCCCGCCATCTGAGGAGCTGGAGGAACTATTTAACTTGTGACAAGCAGCCTTGTACCCTGCATGTAATCAATATTGTAACTTTTTTTGTGTAATGACATTTTCAAATAAAGTTAGATAAATATACACACATGCCAAAAGAATAGGGGTAGTAGGAGAAGAAAATATCAAAGTTTTCAGTGAGGATCCAGGAGGTCTTCTCTGAGTACTCTTTGTTTTCTTCTCCGAGGCTATGGGTCCCTACACTTGCACCAGAGGTGGTACCCCTTCTTGGTATAATATATATATATATATATATATATATATATATATATATATATATATATATATATATATATATATATATATATATACATATATATATATATATATATATATATATATATATATATATATATATATATATATATATATATACATATATATATATATGTCGTACCTAGTAGCCAGAATGCACTTCTATGCCTACTATACAAGGCCCGATTTGCCTAATAAGCCAAGTTTTCATGAATTAATATATTTTCTCTATTTTTTTCCTTATGAAATGATAAAGCTACCCATTTCATTACGTATGAGGTCAATTTTTTTTTATTGTAGTTAAAACTAACGTAGATATATGACCGAACCTAACCAACCCTACCTAACCTAACCTAACCTATCTTTATAGGTTAGGTTAGGTTAGGTAGCCGCAAAGGTTAGGTTAGGTTAGGTTAGGTACGTTAGGTAGTCGAAAAACAATTAATTCATGAAAACTTGGCTTATTAGGCAAATCGGGCCTTGCATAGTAGGCAGAGAAGTGCGTTCTGGCTACTAGGTACGACATATATATATATATATATATATATGTCGTACCTAGTAGCCAGAACTCACTTCTCAGCCTACTATTCATGGCCCGATTTGCCTAATAAGCCAAGTTTTCCTGAATTAATATATTTACTATAATTTTTGTATTATGAAATGATAAAGCAACCCTTTTCTCTATGTATGAGGTCAATTTTTTTTTATTGGAGTTAAAATTAACGTAGATATATGACCGAACCTAACCAACCCTACCTAACCTAACCTAACCTATATTTATAGGTAAGGTTAGGTTAGGTAGCCAAAAAAAGCTAGGTTAGGTTAGGTTAGGTAGGTTAGGTAGACGAAAAAACATTAATTCATGAAAACTTGGCTTATTAGGCAAATCGGGCCTTGAATAGTAGGCTGAGAAGTGCGTTCTGGCTATTAGGTACGACATATATATATATATATATATATATATATATATATATATATATATATATATATAAAATGCTTGTAATTGTTATTTTTTGTTATTAAGATGTTATTTTTTTATTATTGATCTTATAACTTCCAACAGATGCATACGTTGTATTTTTATTCATATTCATCTGTTGTTTCATATTCATCGAAATTAACTTTTTGTATATCGCATATCCAAAATCGCATATTGTATGTACAACCCATCTTCCTGTTTATATAGTAGGTTTTGTAATTATGTGCACTATAGTACAAAGATTAACGTACGAAGCATTTATAGAGTAGAATTTGGTACTATTCACTTTATAGAACCAGAAAAAATGCATCTAAAAAAAAAATTAAATATTCCTAGGCCTAATATCGCACATGTACTATATTAGCCCTCATATATGGCG
>NC_091176.1:20137887-20157887 GCF_040958095.1 Procambarus clarkii
AACGGCCATTTGTAAAATCATGTTGTGAATCATTTATTAATTTATGTTTCTCAAGATGAAGACGAATGGTATTTGCAATTATCAATTCAGGTAAATTTACCACATTAGACGTTAAGTTAATTGGCTGATAGATTATCGTATAGAGGTGTACATGTGGATAACGTTTACTTATCCGATGATTTACGCATCGGATAGAAGTGTATAAGTGAATGAATGGACTTAAGAAAGGGAATATTAATGGGGTATTAAGTATCAACACAAGGAAGAACACGAAACAATGGGTAAAAATAGCATACGTTTTGTTTTAGGAAAGATCTGGGTAAATACTAGTTCGGAAACAGGGTTGTTGATTTATGAAACCAATTACCGCGTAACATAATATAAGTAGGATCCCTTGATTGTTTGAAGCGTAGGTTAGACATATATATGAATGAGATTGGGGTTGATATAAATAGGTGCTGCCTCATATGGGCCAATAGGCCTTCTGCAGATACCTTCATTCCTATGTTCTTAAGACTACGAACACTAAACCGATCAAAAACACACACACATCTCTATTACAAGACTACAAACATTGGACAAGACAAAAATACACTTCCCCCCCTACTATAAGACTAGCTGTGAACACATAAAGGAACACTGAACTTGAATGTGAGGGGATGAGTTGACACCATCTAAACCTACTAGTGTACGTGCTCGTGACGCTTGCCGAGCACAGGGCACGTTAATAGCAATTTATTATTTTTTTTTTTAAATATATACAAGAGTTGTTACATTCTTGTACTGCCACTAGTACGCGTAGCGTTTCGGGCAGGTCCCTGGAATACGATCCCCGCCGCGAAGAATCGTTTTTACAACCAAGTACACATTTTACTGTTGAGTTAAACAGAGGCTACAGTTAAGGATTTGCGCCCAGTAAATCCAAAGACTGCTATAGTGTTCTAACTTTTGCCAGTGTAGAGTACGTTACTGTCGATATCCTATCTATATGTCCCTCAGGAGTTAGAATAGGAGTTACGTCCACGCCCAGGTCTCTTTCTCGCGTCGTCACAGGTAGGCAGTTCCCCTTCATTGTGTACTGTCCCTTTGGTCTCCGATTACCTAGTCCCATTTTCATAACTTTACATTTGCTCGTGTTAAACTTCAGTAGCTTTTTCTCTGACCATCTCTGCAACCTGTTCAGTCCTCTTCGAGGATTCAACAATCCTCATCTGTCACAACTCTTCTCATCAACTTTGTGTCATCCGCGAACATCGAGATGTAGGACTCTACTCATGTAAACATGTCGTTTACGTATTTTAAAAAAAGAATTGGTCCCAGCACCAATCCTTGAGGTACTCCACACGTTACCGTTCACCAGTCCGACTTCTCGCCCTCTTACCACATTCCTCTGGCTCCTTCCTGTTAGGTAGTTCCTTATTCATGCTAGGGCCATTCCTCACTCCCGCCTGCTTCTCAAGTTTGAATAGCAGTCTCATGTACGATACTCTATCAAAGGCTTTTTGGCGGTTCAGAAATATGCAGTCTGTCCAACCTTCTTTGTCCTGCCTTATCCTCGTTATTTTATTATAAAATTCCTAGAAGGTTGTCAGGCAAGATTTCCCTTTCCAGAATCCATGTTAATGTTTGTTTACCTACCTATTTTTCTCTTGGTGTGCAACCAGTCTTAGCCTAATTATTTTTTCAAGTATTTTACAGGGGATGCTTATTAGTGATACAGGTCTATTGTTAGGTGCCTCCTCCCTATCACCCAATCACCTTTCTTGAAAATCGGTACAACATTTACCCTCTTCCAGCAATTGGGCAATTCTCCTGACATAAGTGATTCATTAAAGATCCTTGCCAGAGACACGCTGAGGGCCTGCGCTGTCTCTTTTAGTATCCACGGTGATACATCGTCTGGTCCAACCGCTTTAGTTGCATCCAGTGTTGTCAACTGTTTCATTATATCCTCTGCTGTCACCTCTATATCTGATAGTCTTTCATCTGGGGTAATCTTTTCTAACAATGGGAGCTGCTCGGGCTCCGTTGTGAACACTCCATGGAAACTGGCATTCAGTGCCTCGCAGATTTCCTTGTCACTTTCAGTATATGCCCCCCCCCCCTCTGTTTTCCTTAGTCGTGTCACTTGGTCGTTCACCGACATTTTTCTTCTTATGTGACTGTGTAGTAACTTAGGTTGCTTTTTCGCTTTGATCGCAATATCGTTCTCATAATTTCTTTCCGATACTCTTCTTATGTTAATGTAATCGTTCCTAGTTGTGTTGTATCTGATCTTGTTGACCTCTGTTCTTCGTATTCTGTACTTCCTCCACTCCCTCCTGCTTCTCATTTTTGCTTCCTAACACTGTCTATTAAACCATGGGTTATTATATTCCCTCTTACTTTTTTCCTTTACAGTTGCTATAAATCTCTCTTCGGCGTCCTGGCATTTCCGTGTGAATAGGTCCATCATATCTTGTTCTGTTTTTCCTCTAATTTCTTCCTCCCACTGCACTTCGCCTAGATAGTCCCTAATCCTCCTTTAGTAGCCTTTCCTGTAGTTAACTCTCCTTTCCCAGATCTCTTGTCCCTTGGTCACAAGTTTGAGTTCCATCATGTAGTCAAAGACTAGGACACAATGGTCACTGGCCTCTAGAGGTATTTCATGTTCCAAATTCTCGATATCCTTTAAGTTCTGGGTGAAAATCAGGTCTAATATGTGTGTTTGTGTGTGTGTGTGTGTGTGTGTGTGTGTGTGTGTGTGTGTGTGTGTGTGTGTGTGTGTGTGTGTGTGTGTGTGTGTGTGTGTGTGGATATTGAAAACAATCAAATGTAAAAAAACGAAAACATGTGACCCAACTACAACAAAACAACATCAACAACTGAACATCCAACATATTCACAGCCTTCCTGGTTGCAAATTACGTCATCTATCAGCATCAGGTAACATACAAAAATAAAGTGACTCTCTCTTGTCATAATGACACAGCAATTAAACATTTCACTGACTATGAGTAATTCTGAAAACCTGTTAACTAAAAAATCTTCTTTTCAATATGGAAATCTTGTTTTGCATATCTGCAATACATTTAAATTCCTTCTTGAAGACTCATAGAGCAACGAACTCATAAGGTAAGACTCATAAAACAACGTACTCGCAGGGAAAGACTCACAGAGCAATAGACTCACAGCACAAAAGGCTCATCGTAACACGTTCACAAGTTAATAACCTCAGAGCAACAGATATACGGAGTAACAGACTCAAAAGGTAAAAGACTCTCATGATATCAGACTCACAGAGTAAGAGAATCGGAGAGAAAGAGACTTACAAATCTACAGAATCACTCACAAACTGACTCACAGACAAAAATTCTAAAACACATAAAGTGCATGTGTCCAATGTTCCTTTCATGTAATTTCTATTAAAATCTCCAAAAATCTGTGTTTCTCTGCAGTTCCATTAATTTTCTTTAAAAACACTTCACCTTGTGTATTTTGCCACAGAGGAAACACGTATTTACATTCCTATTTCCACACGACCCTCACGAACGTGTTCGTGGAGTTGCTTTCGGACTTCAAGGAGTTGCTGTTCAGAAGATCTGTTCAAGGATTGAACAGGAAATACGAAATAACATTAAACATTTATATCAATGACGATTGTAATGAAAAACTAGTCCCGAGTCTAATTAGTATGCAAGTTATAACTTCAGTTCAATCAGAGCTGTTGCATGTGTTGTTTTTATGTAAGTAAAAGTTTATTTTTAAATGAATAAAGTTGCATGTGAATATATGAAGAGGCGGGTAGTTGTAATTCACTCTGAACATGGATTTAGTTATCAAAGTTCAGCTGAGGGCAAGGTGCAGTGCGTGACATCTAGGCTGGTAATTTATGATTTATGAGTTGATTTGAGGTTTGTTATAACTAATGTGAATTAAATTGTGAGATTTGAAGCGAACATTGTGAGAGAAGGTAAAATTGTGTGTAAAAGCTAAGAGGAGATGTACGAGGGGGGGTGGCATATTCTTGACTGGGAGTGGCAATGCGTCCGTGATTCTTAATCTCAATGCGTGCATGATTGTGAGTGGCAATGCGTCCATGACTGTAAGTGGTGTGTCTGTGGCTATAAATAGAGCTGTGTCCGTTGCTGTAAGTGGTAGCATATCCTTAGCTGTTAGTGGTAATGTCTCCTTGGCTGTGAGAGACATATTAGTTACTATGAATGATGTGTCCGCGAGTGAAACAGTCCGTGGCTGTCAGTGATAATGCGTACGTGTCTGTGAGTGGGAATATGTCCGTGGTGGTAAACAGTGACTATCGAGTAATCAACTTACCCTCTGTATAAGACTTCAAGTTCTTTCCTCATCTTCTCTTACCAGGAAAATAAATATTGACTATAAGTTAGTGAACTCTGGCCACAAGCAATGTTGATAATCGGCAAACTGTTCACCGTAATAGATGATCTTAATTAACATTGGTCAAACGAAATTTTATAATTTCTGAACAGCTCCTCTTGGGGAACAAGGGGATGGACTGGTGATTATCGTACCCGACTGTATGATTGATCAAGACTGATGTGACTTGACGTAAGTCTTTAAATCATGTGGCGGCTGGGGGGGGGGGGGACGAGGGGCTTCTTTTGTCGTATATTTACCTACAGTAAATATGAAAAAAAATACAATCACATCTGTTTGATTAAAATAGCATGAGTGGAATTAGTTAAATCAAAATAGGTATCGTCAGTCAATATTTACCAATTAACGCGACAAATATTGCTGATGTGTCATTTTGTAAATACTTCTTGATTTTGTAACTATCTGTCATTGGATTTCTAGGGATGATACAGAGGTAAACGACCGAGTTTCAATTTAAAGACGATAAGCTCAACGAGAAAACACATAAAGATTCATTCCCGTTTAAACTGCACATGGACTACATCTTAAACTTTCCCTTAATCTATGTACCATATCTGCATCAGCTGCCTCTGATTAGCATTTGTAGACAAATCTCACAAAATTCGTGTGATGCGTCAGTAAATATTTTGCAGTGTCAAAGTCAGTTCAGAAGCAATATCACTCGTCCCTGCACTCAAAGGTTCCTACACGAATAGGTCGACCTGTACAAAAATGATCCAGGTAACACGACATGAAAGCAAAGATGCAATTTCCAGGACCAGATTGTTTCTCCATGATGTTTGACTGTTACAATTTTTGCTGTCCTTTATTCCTTTTGAAAATACTGTTACTTCATAGCATCACGTTTGATCAGAATTGATGGTAGATGAAGCTTTATGGATATATATGAAGACTCTGGGGGTTCTCGGTGGTGCCCGGGAGAGTCTCGCTCTTCCCCCATTCCCTCTGCCTTACCCACTTTCCCATCCTCTCCCTCTCATATCCCTTGTTTTCCCTCTTCTCTCTACACCTGCCTCCCTACCCTCACTCCTCCTACCTCCAGCTGACAGACATTTCCATTTATTTATAGAGAAAGGAAAGCCAGCTGCACCCGGGTCTCTTCGCTTCACCTCTTTCCACCCCCCTTTCACCCCTCTTCCCCACTGGTCACCCCACTCTCCCATGACCTTCTCGTTCCTGTTACCCTCGGTCTTCTCTTACCTTTCGTCCCACCCTCGACCTCCTCCTTCCCCACCTCCCCTCCACCTTCACCCATCTCGCATTCTTTAAAAATTTATGACATTAAAAACACCACAGTCTACGTTAACCACACGCCATATTTCACTTATGACTAATTGAAAGGCTGCATTAACATGGCCCAGGTGTTGTTGAAAATCACTACTATTCCTAAATCATTTAACTTAGTAATGTTAAAACCCAGATCAGCCAATGTCTGTCATTACCAGAGACCATTTTCCCTACAAATATGGGCGAGGCGGGTTTGGCCTTCAACTATAGAGAGATTAACAGACCTTCGTCTTATGGGTGTACATGTTTCGTAACAATGGTTTCTCAAAGTCTCAACGCAAAATAAACGCTTCTCTGGAGGATCTGGAAAGGTTTGATACTCCAGCTAGCACATGTAAAAATGAAGAAGCGACGGCGCTCCGGTCCGTCCATGATATAGTCCTGGGGGACCATTCAGGCTTGTTCGCATATATATATATACATATATATATATATATATATATATATATATATATATATATATATATATATATATATATATATATATATATATATATATATATATATATATATATATATATATATATATGCAAAACTTGCATTGTTCATAATGTGGAATTTTCCCATATTGCTCTTAGAAGACACTTGTAAATATATATTTTCTCAAGTATTTCGTAGGCAGGTAATTCTGTATACTTGAGTGCCTTCGTTGAGTGCCTCTTAGGATCATGGGAAAGAAGCTCTTAAGAAAGTTTGCATTGTTTATATTTTGCTGGCTGGGATTTGCAGATTATTTTTTTTAAAGGATTAAATACTTTCGCTTACACAAAAGATATCCTTTTAAATTAAAATCACACACACACACACACACAAACACACACACACACACACACACACACACACACACACACACACACACACACCACACACACACACACACACACACACACACACACACACACACACACACACACACCACACTCACACACACACACACACTCACACACACACGTATGTTCCAATACAATGTTCCCTTGATAATATTCATAAGGTCAGCTGCTCTCCTCGTTCCACGCAGACAAGGGACCGTTCAGTTTATTAGGAACAAAATAATAATAATTGCATTGCAGGCTTGAATTAGACTTGTGATAAATTTACTCGAAAAAAATTATTTTTTTAACCCGTGGAACAGTCACTTTGAATGTCAGATGACCACCAATGTCCTGGAGTGCTCGTGAGTGCCACTACATCCATTGATGGCACACACACACACACACACACACACACACACACACACACGCACACAAGGCTCTGTACTCGGTCCTATCTTGTTTCTGATATATGTAAATGATCTCCCAGAGGGTATCGATTCATTTCTCTCAATGTTTGCTGACGATGCCAATATTATGAGAAGGATTAAGACAGAAGATGACTGTTTGAGGCTTCAAGAAGACCTTGACAAGCTGAAGGAATGGTCGAACAAATGGTTGTTACAGTTTAACCCGAGAAAATGTAATGTAATGAAGATAGGCTTAGGGAGCAGGAGGCCAGATACAAGGTATCATCTGGGAGATGAAATTCTTCATGAGTAAGAGAGAGAGAAAGACCTGGGGGTTGATATCATGGCAGACCTGTCCCCTGAAGCCCATATCAAGAGGATAACATCAGCGGCATACGCCAGGTTGGCTAACATAAGAAGGGCGTATAGAAACTTTTATGACAAATCATTCACAACTTTGTATGCCATATATGTTAGATCAGTCCTGGAATATGCAGCTTCAGTAAGGAGTCCATATCTCGTCAGGCACAAGACTAAACTGAAAAAGGTTCAGAGGTTTAGCTATTAGACTCGTACCCGAACTGAGGGGTATAAGCTACGAGGAGAGACTACGGGAATTAGACGTCGCTGGAAGACAGGCGATTTAGGGGTGACATGATCACTACATACAAGATTCTCAAAGGAAATTATAGTGAAGATAAAGACAGATTATTTAGGACAAGGGGCAAACGCACTAAGGGACACAGGCAAAAATTTAGTGCTCAAATGAAACATAGAGACATTAACAAAGATTTTTTTAGTGTTAGAGTGATTGGCAAATGGAATGCTTTAGGAAGTGATGTGATGGAGGCAGACTCCATAGACAGTTTCAAGTGCAGATATGATAGAGCCCAATAGGCTCAGGAACCTGTACATCAGTTGAGAGGCGGGACAAGTCTACAACCTTTCCTTATGGGAAAAAATTAAGATTTCGAGGAATGTGTTCCGGTCTCCTGCTCACCAGAGCTGCTCACCCCATTAGTCTCGGCCCCACAGCCTCGCTGTTATTCAATCAGAGACGAGGAATACTTGTTTGACCCGTCAAGTTGTAGACTTTTCCCATTCAAAACCAGGCGTTGGTGCCTCAGAACTCCCTGTGGATACACCAATAACTGACCCACCTCCTCCACCTTATTACGGTGGGGAAGGTGGGTCAGGATATGTTATTAATTAAGGATATATTGCTCTTATTAAGGACATGTTGCTTCCAATACAGAATACATGACTACACATATACATACATCTGTGTATGATATGTATTATTAAATACTAGACTGGGATCAACGGGGAAATAATGAATAACAAAGCTTTACGCTCAGTAGTCATGTACTATCCTCGGCCAGAGTTTATCATTTACGTGACCAATTACGAAACCTGTACATCTTTCCTCTATCATGACTGCTTAGTCTGAATACATTAGACATTTTATGTCCTTTAACATTTCGCAACTTAACGTTATCATAGTGATATTCAACTTTTAATAAATGCAAACTAAACTTCCATGACTGAGGAAAGATGTACAAGTTTGGTGAACAGGTATGTGTTTGATGAATCCTGGTTCTGGTTTGATTCCTTAAAGAAGAGGTCTTCCTTTGAGGCAATTCGCGTCCTCTAGTATTAGAGATCACAGTAAAGAGGGAAAGAAGAAATGAGGCACCTCGCACTCACTATGATTTCACTCTTTGGAATCGTAATTCTCATTGACTTGATCTCAACATCCTGGAATTTATCTGTATTGCAAAAAAAGATACTAAGTTGAACAACTACATTTTTCTTTCCCATCTCAACTGTTCACCCATTAATACAACACATCCGCCTGTTTAGATAGTATCTATTGTGACGATCGTCAATAGTCAGAATTCGTACGTTCTTAGCTGTTAGATAGTAGTGCGTTGACTAGTAAGGAATTCTTTTGAAATAAATGAAGCAAAAACACAAATATGAGACATAACATTATGTCTCATATATCGTGTATTAGGTCTAAGGAGGTTAGGATGGGATAGTTTAGATTGTCAAAGCAATACAAGTAATAAATAGTTTTCCGGTTTGTCCAACACAATAGTTCAGATTTCTACGTTCTAATTTCGTTGTACGTCGGTATATATACTTTGATCATTATCGTTACTATACGTACTACCAAAACAGAAGGTCGGGCTGCATTAATTATATATTGTTAGGTCTTTTTCATAATTCATTTTTTATTTATATTTTCGGATTTTTTTATATATCATTTAGTTAGGGTTTTACTGTTCTTGTGTTTTAATTTATAGAATTTTTTATCATTTTTACCTTTCGTATTGATAAATTTTAGCAAATTTTCCAGAGCAATTTTATAATTTTTCTTAGAATAGATGGTAAATTATATTTCCCCTAAAGGTATGTTTTTTAATAAAATGATGTTTAATATTTCTTCTCTAATACAGCTGTTAGCGAAGTCTATATTAATCTATATAAATCTACATAAATATATATATATATATATATATATATTTATGTATATAAATACATAAATATATGTATTATATAGATATAATATAGATTTTATATAGATATATATATAAAATATATTTATATATATCTATATGATTTTATATAGATATATATAAAATATATATATATATATATATATATATATATATATATATATATATATATATATTTATATATTTATATATATATATATATATATATATATATATATATATATATATATATATATATATATATAAATATATATATATATATATATATTTATATATATATCTATATAAATAATAATGTAAATGTTCGTTTGTTCAAAATCGCTGTTCTACGAAAGTTCTTCAATGATTGCTTTGAAATTTTCACACAACGTTCCATTCGCATCCGAGCAAGTTTTTATATACATACTATATAGATGTCACGTTTGTGACGGGAAAAAACATGCTTTTTAAAAAAAACTGTGTTTTTCATGAGTTTTTCATGTGAGGGAAATCTTCGAAACCTCTTTACCGATTGCTTAGAAATTTTTACATAATGTTACATTCTTATAGATGCGTGTTTGTATATACCTACTCTATACATGCCTCACCTGTGACTGGAAAAAAACATGTTTTTTTTAAACAGTGCTATCTGTTGGACGTAAGAGCAACACACGCTGTAATCTTCACAAGTTCTTCATCGATTGCTTTGAAATTTTTACACAACGTTCCATTCGAATAAGCACATCTTTTTATATAACTACTATATAGATGACACACATGTTACAAGTAAACACATGCAATTTTTTAAGACAACACCATCTGTTACACATAATAGCAACACATGCTATAGTAAATATGTTATGATTCCATTTCAGTGTTTCTGATTGCATTGATAAGTTGAATTTTCGTGGATTTCGATTTGTTTTCATTTTGATTTAATTATTTTGTGTGATATTGCATTGGAACTGAGAAGTGTTGTTTACCATACCCTTCATTTTGTGATTATAAGTATAGATGTCACACTTGTGACAGGTAAAAACTTTTTTTTTACGAAACAGCGCCATCTGTTGCAAGTAAGAGCAACACATGCTATACTAGATATGTTACGATTCCATTGCAATGTATTTGATTGCATTGAAAATTGAATTTTCATAGATTTTGATTTATTTTCATTTTGATTTAATTATTTTATATGATATTGCGTTGGAATTGAGCTGTGTTGTTTACCATTCCATTTATTTCGTGAGTATATGTATAGATGCCACACCTGTGACTAGGTAAAAACATTTTTTTTTTAAACAGTGCCATCAGTTGTACGTTAGAGCAACACACACTACACTAAATATGTTACGATTCCATTTCATAGTGTCTGATTTCATTGATAAAATGATTTTTCATAAATTTCGATTCATTTTCATATTGATTTAATTATTGTGTGCGAGTTTGCACTGGAGTTGAGCTGTGTTGTTTACCTTACCTTTCATTTTTTGGGTATTTTTTTTAACTGTTTTCTAATATTTTAGTGATGGGAACATTCTATCAACTTCAGAGTGGCAAAATGTATTGTTAAAGGAAAGGGTTTCGTTGAACGAAATGTGATCGAATCTGCTCTGATCAAACATTGTAACAACAGCCTTAATGTGAGCCCTGATATGTACAAGTTGGATTCCCATATAAGCCTCAATATAGCACGTCAATACAATATAGCATCCATTTAACCTGTATGGTACCTAAATATATCTTCTAGTTCAGCATATTAATAGGAGCTGTATGGGCCAATGGGCCTTCTGCAGATACCTTCTCAGGTGATCTGACATGGCGGGTATATATATATATATATATATATATATATATATATATATATATATATATATGCATATATATATATATATATATATATATATATATATGTGTGTGTGTGTGTGTGTGTGTGTGTGTGTGTGTGTGTGTGTGTGTGTGTGTGTGTGTGTGTGTGTGTGTGTGTGTGTGTGTGTGTGTGTGTGTGTGTGTGTGTGTGTGTGTGTGTGTGTGTGTGTGTGTGTGTGTGTGTGTGTGTGTGTGTGTGTGTATGTGCGTGCGCGCGTGTCTAATAAATAATGTGAAAACATACAACACAAAGGAAAATGAACATGAATACTTTAATGTTTATTTAATTCAACACGAATCAGAAGAAATTATAAATGGACTTTTTATCTAATATTTTAGAATACAATAGGAACTCTTTGCTTTCCCGAAAAAGCACAGAGAAAATTACTACCACTATGCAGATCAAATGGCCAGTTCTACCACAATGCACCGGCAAATCATTAATTTTCAGCACGACAGGACAAACATTGACAATCACGCAAAAACAGGCGATGCATGCGAGTGAATGCTGCGTCCTAATCGCAGGGAAGCCAAACATCCACTTCCACGCTTTAGAGATATTCCAGTAGCACCACGCCTCAAGGGGGACAAGCCAGCACCACAAAGCTCAAGGAGACACTAGCCAGCACCACCAAGCTTCAGGAGACACAAGCCAGCACCACCAAGCTTCAGGAGACACAAGCCAGCACCACCAAGCTTCAGGAGACACAAGCCAGCACCACCAAGCTTCAGGAGACACAAGCCAGCACCACCAAGCTTCAGGAGACACAAGCCAGCACCACCAAGCTTCAGGAGACACAAGCCAGCACCACCAAGCTTCAGGAGACACAAGCCAGCACCACCAAGCTTCAGGAGACACAAGCCAGCACCACCAAGCTTCAGGAGACACAAGCCAGCACCACCAAGCTTCCCTGGGAGTGTTATGCCTTTATAATTAACAATATGAAATATTATTATTATTATTATTATTATTATTATTATTATTATTATTATTATTATTATTATTATTATTATTATTATTATTATTATTATTATTATTATTTTATCGAATAACTTTATTATATTTATCGATTAATCTTATAATTATATGCGTATATTTATCAATTAGTAATATTAATAATAATAAAAATTTTATTGAGGAAGAAGGAAAGACCGAATACATGTGTAAGTGTATAATTTCCGCATAATCCGGGGCGTTCCTTTACCTTCATTCAAACGTCAGTATTTTGTTGATTTGGTATTATAATCATTAATAATCTTACTGCTTGTATTTTCTATTTATATTTTTTTGGTATATTATTACGCCATCAATAAATCTTGATTACCTGGAATTATGTATGATTTTCAGCAGCACTTTATTGACTCTTTTGTCGTCTTGACTATTATGCTTTGACTGTAGTTATTAAAAGCTGGGATCATAAGGGCGCTCGTATCACCCATGAAGTCCTGCAACACACCTTCACTCTCAGCTCCCAGGACTTAGCAGACAAACTTGAAAGCTTTCTTTAAGCTGAAGCTTATCCTGGCAAAAGTTAGCTTCGGCGGCGCGAGTTGCTTCTGGCCTTAGTGTCCCGTTATCCCTTGTGAACGATTTTTATTTTTTATTCTTTATGTTTTGGAATATATATATATATATATATATATATATATATATATATATATATATATATATATATATATATATATATATATATATATATATATATATATATATATATATATATATATATATATATATATATATAATTGAAAACTCACACCCCAGAAGTGCCTCGAACCCTTACTGCCAGGAGCACTCTGCTGGCGTACAGGATCCCTTAACAGCTCGACCAACACGACCGGACGAGAGAGGATGCTAGCCGAGGCTATTTCCATCCCCCCGCCGGCACTCGGTTGGTAATCTTGGGCATGGTATTTTATCAAATCACCTCATTCTTTGGGGCACACGTGAGGAACACAAATGCGAACAAGCCTGAATGGTCCCCAGGACTATATGCAACTGAAAACTCACACCCTAGAAGTGACTCGAACCCATATGGTTGGGAGGCCGAGGAGACGGGTGAGGGGGGGAATAGTGGGGAGGACTGGGGGAAAGAGAAAGTTAGCTCACCAACGCACATGCGTTGCTGAGCCACAGCGACGCGTGGCCGGGTACTGCTAGTTATTTAATATATACATGTCTCCTCTGACCTCTCAATCAGGTCAGGAAGACAGAATAGCTGTCACTGGGGTAGATTCAGTCCATCCAGGCTACATGGGGTCATAACAATACTCCCAGGCAAACGCTCGTAATCGCCACCATGGCATGGTCAAATGAAATGCAACCTGGGATTGAACTGAATCTTCTTGGGCTCCTGAGGCTTCTACTGAAACATATCCAGGGTTTCAAACACTCATGCACTCTGGCACGCAGTCTTGGGATTCTACCCCCCTACGCTTCTTTTCAGATGCACAAATAAATCACATTCACGTGATGTATCACTTGGAAAACTAGAAGGAGCCATAAGGGGTAACCCAGTCCAGAGGTTCGAATCCTTCCATGGCTCCCACTGATTTTATTATTGATACATTACGTTTATGTGATTCCTTTGAATATTTTTCACTGCCTCGTTATTTTTTAAAGATTTTTTTTATATGAGTTATAATAATTTCTTTCTTTAAAAGCCATTGAAATCAAGTTCTGTGACTTCTTTTGATAGTTACTAAAAAATAAATACCTATTCACATATCTGTCTATGTTTATGTCTATCTGTCTACAAAACTATCTGTCTGTTCGTTTATTTGTCTATTTATGTGTTTCTCGTTGTTTCTGCCCCTCTCTCTCTCTCTCTCTCTCTCTCTCTCTCTCTCTCTCTCTCTCTCTCTCTCTCTCTCTCTCTCTCTCTCTCTCTCTCTCTCTCTCTCTCTCTCTCTCTCTCTGTCTCTCTCTCTCTTTCTTTCATATTCCCTTTGAAACTTTATTTCAATGTTCTCAATTCCCTAAATTTATAGCTTTACTCTCCTATTCCAATTATGCTAAATTGCTTAATTCCATTTTTATTACCAGATATTATTGCGGTTGAAAGAGTGAACCGGATCTCAAATTTTAATTACTTGTTCCGAAAAGCAATTATATCTGATGGTTTTTCTTCGTTGCCGAGCTATGACACAAAGTTGGTGGCTTGCTCTGTGAGAATAGGTTTGTTGCTTAACCTACATTTTTTTTTACTCACTATTCTGCTAGCTCCAGGCCATTATTATATTAGCCGCTAATCAAATAGCTACTACTCTGCTAGCCCCAGCCCTACACTCTACTAGCTACTAGTTTACTAGTTTCAGTCCTACACATAACTAGCCATGACTCAGCTAGACCCAGCTCAACGCTCTACGTGCTACACCTTTACTAGATGCAAACTTATTCACTACTAGCGACTACTTTGCCAGCTCCATTCCTACTCACTACTACTTTACTAGCTCCAGCCATACACTCTACTAGCCACCCCACTGCTACCCACTACTCTGATAGCTTCATGTACCCTCGCCATATCTCGTAATTGAGATGGATTCCCTTTGTCTGTATTACACACACCTCTCTCATTGATCGCAATGCAATCCCGAATTCAGTAGAGGGGTTTGTATTTTAATGTAATATATATATATATATATATATATATATATATATATATATATATATATATATATATATATATATATATATATATATATATATATATATATATATATATATGTGTGTGAGGGTACCACCTCTGGTGCCAATGTGGGGACCCATAGCCTCGGAGAAGAAAATAAAAAGTATTCAGAGGAGACCTTGTGGTCTCTCACTGAACACTAATATTATCTTCTCCTACCACCCCCATTCTTTTGTATGTACACATATATATTTGCTTTATTTCAACCTTGTTACAAAAAAGGAGTTTTATATATATATATATATATATATATATATATATATATATATATATATATATATATATATATATGAATATATATATATATATATATATATATATATATATATATATATATATATATATATATATATATATATATATATATATTAGTATATTTTGGTAGCAGTCTTTCCTGTAGACATATTTTATTAAATATGACCGAAAAAGTAAGATTAATAATTCTAACACGAATTTTCTCAATCTTTCGTACATTATGCTTCACTGTTGGAGGTAAATCAAAAATCACTTCTCCAAAATTCATTTTTATTTCTAGTCTGACGCGACACGGGCGCGTTTCGTAAAACTTATTACATTTTCAAAGACTTCACAAATACACAACTGATTAGAACTTGCGTTTCCCTGATTTTATATCTACATTTGAGTGAGGTGGGAAGGGTGATGTGGCATTACATTTGAGTGAGGTGGGAAGGATGATGTGGCATTAGAGGATATTAATAGGGTATTAAAAGTATCAACACAAGACAGAACACGAAACAATGGATATTGAATAGAAGTGTTTGTAGAAAGCCTATTGGTCCATATTTCTTGATGCTTCTATATTGGAGCGGAGTCTTGAGGTGGGTAGAATATAGTTGTGCAATAATTGGCTGTTGATTGCTGGTGTTGACTTCTTGATGTGTAGTGCCTCGCAAACGTCTTGATAGCAGGCGGCTTGACGTTTGCGAGGCACTACACATCAAGAAGTCAACACCAGCAATCAACAGCCAATTATTGCACAACTATATTCTACCCACCTCAAGACTCCGCTCCAATATAGAAGCATCAAGAAATATGGACCAATAGGCTTTCTACAAACACTTCTATTCAATATCCATTGTTTCGTGTTCTGTCTTGTGTTGATACTTTTAATACCCTATTAATATCCTCTAATGCCACATCATCCTTACCACCTCACTCAAATGTAATGCCACATCACCCTTCCCACCTCACTCAAATGTAGATATAAAATCAGGGAAACGCAAGTTCTAATCAGTTGTGTATTTGTGAAGTCTTTGAAAATGTAATAAGTTTTACGAAACGCGCCCGTGTCGCGTCAGACTAGAAATAAAAATGAATTTTGGAGAAGTGATTTTTGATTTACCTCCAACAGTGAAGCATAATGTACGAAAGATTGAGAAAATTCGTGTTAGAATTATTAATCTTATTTTTTCGGTCATATTTAATAAAATATATATATATATATATATATATATATATATATATATATATATATATATATATATATATATATATATATATATGTCTCATTGAACATGACCGCATATTCTGTATTTACTATCTTCTGATTTAGGGCTTCTATCCCTCTAACTATTTTCCTAGCATCAGGGCTTACCTGAAAGAGGAGTTCTCCAAAACTGATTTTCGTTATTTCAAGGTGAAGAAAAAAAAGGTGAATTACTCTAGAATGTATTACACTTATTTATACAATTTACACAACATTTCGAACCTCCATGGTTCATTCTCAAGTGAAAAGAAATTACAAAGCTCGTTGATTTATACCCGTACGGGGTCAGGTGATAAGACAATTACAATGAAGGTAAAAACAAGGGGGATACATTGGGGATAAATGGGCGCACAAATGGGGGACGAAGCACATACAAAGATTAATCAGGTGTAATTGGCCTGTTATGTTGAACAGTGTCTTCTGTGTTGGCATCGTTTTGTTCTTGTCTTGTCCTTACTCTCATGGTGGGCAGAGTAAAAAGTTCCGTGATTTGGGTGTTCATGGTAGGTTGTTCTATTCTTATGCGAATTGCTTGAAGAATTTGTAATCTCCTTGTTTCTTGGGTTTTGTCTATTATACATATATTTTTGTTCAACATTTATCTTGTTAGGGTGATGTCATGGGCTTGTCTCATTTGATTCCTTGGGGCACCGGATTGAAGAGGATAGGTCAAATGATAATATTGGCAAGTTTTCAGTTGCCAATATGCAACTGAAAACGCTACACCCCAGAAGGATTCGAACCCAGAAGCACTGTGCATCATGGCGTACCTGATTCTTTAACCACTAGACCGCACGCCTCTACAAAAATCGTGGTAGTTGTGAGACTATTTATCCAAGATCCGAGAGTGCTCGGTGGTCAATTCGGGCATAGATATTTCATCGAATCACCTCACTTTGTTGGGCCTCGTGAGCAACACAAATGCAAACAGGCTTGAATGGTCACCAAGCCAATATGCAACTGAAAATTGCACACCCCTTGGGGTGTGGAATTTTCCCAAGTATTGGCTTGAGGTCCCCTAGTAATGGTTTGTAACTGGCGGTAGGGGTCACGTTTCTGTAAAAAATTACAGGTCAAAATTCAATGTGCGAATAAGAAGACCGATAACTTTCTCATAAGAAACTCTCCCGACACAAGTGATGCGATGAATGAAAGAGACGAATGTCGTCTATGCCTTTTTATGCCCCCTTGGGAACTGCCAGCGAAAAAGAAATTAATATATATGCGGGACAACATATCTTCCAATGCGACTGACTATGAACAAACATTAAAGTAATTTCAAAGGTCACATCGTTTCTAACAACTCAACCAGTCCATCAACGGAGACATACTGACCAGCAACACTGAGTCAGTGTCGATCGAAACAGCAGCAATAGAATATTAGACATTGACCATAACATATAAATCATCGAACTGTCAACAGCTAGCTTATACTTCCGTGCTTCCTACCACCCTTACGACCAAGGCAAAATATCCAGCACCTTCCTCATCTACTGCCACAGCCACATTCGACTGGGTAACACCTCTCTGCACCTCGTTCTGCACTGTTATGAATTATGTATCCTCTGGTCATTTGAATCCACTTCCCTTTGCCTAGAGTGGTGTGGACATATACATATGTCGTCGATGGTAATTGAAAAATCAATTCGGAAAAATTCCTTTATATTTCTAGTCTGACACGACGCTTGAACGCGTTTCGTAATAACTTATTATATGTTCAAAGACTTTAGTTTACACACACAACTGTAACCTGAAAACACTAAACAGAGTCAGCTAATCCGTCATACTTATACTCGCATTTGAGTGAGGTGATATGGTGCAACAGTTTTGGATGAGGTGAAGGAACGTGTGACAAATACAAGACAGAACACGAAACTGTTGATATTAACTAGATAAGAGAGCATAAGAACGGAAATAACTGCAGAGGGCCTAATGGGCCTATACTTCCTCTTGATGTTTCTATATTGGTTCGGATTCTTAAAGTGGGTAGAATATAGTTGTGCATTAATTGGCTGTTTATTGCTGGTGTTGACTTTTTGATGTGTAGTGCCTCGCAGATGTCGAGCTTCCTGCTCTCGCTGTACCTATCGATGATTTCTGTGTTGTTTGTTAAGACTTCTCTGGTGATGGTCTGGTTGTGAGAGGAGATTATATGTTCCTTTATGGAGCCCTGTTGTTTATGCATTGTTAATCACTTGGAAAGAGATGTTGTTTTCTTGCCTATATACTGAGTTCTTTGGGGCTTACAGTCCCCAAGTGGGCATTTGAAGGTATAGACGACGTGTGTGTGTGTGTGTGTGTGTGTGTGTGTGTGTGTGTGTGTGTGTGTGTGTGTGTGTGTGTGTGTGTGTAAGGGAGTACCTACCACCTCTGGCTGGAAGAAGAGGAACCCTTAGCCTCGGAAGAAACCCCACATAACGCATTAGAGGGAATGTTTAGGTCCCCTCCAATACAGTTTCTGTGTTCTTTTCTCCTACCATCCCTTACCTTTGATTTTGTTTTGCTTTATTATATGTTTAAAGGTTACAAGATATACATAGGTTGATACAAAGAGTGCTTAAAGATTATGTATCTCTTAAAGCTCTTCTGCTTCCGGACAGGAACCTAGGATGCAGCAGGCGTTTCTCCTCTGGATCGCCACACTGAGGCGCTGAAACATAAAACTGGCAGCCCTTTGGTCCCTGGTGACGCCAATGAGCTTGGAGTCAAATTCCTTGAGAAATTCCAAACCACTCTTGTCCCAGGGGCTATGTTTCTCAGACGCTATAGGAACAATTAAAGGCTTATTGACCTTCCAATCGCCTGTATATGATTGATTCTGCTATTTACCTGTGGTTGGCCATCCCATCTGCTTGATCAGCACCGAAGTGTACATAGGTGTCAGCCAGGATGAATACACACGTGTAGTCCCACACCAGGTGTCTGCCCCCCGCTTCCATGAGTATATGGTGATGCCATCAGGGCGAAGTGCGGGGAAATCCAGGTTTTGGTCCTCTAGGATGCGAAGTTCTTTCTCCGCTGGGCACTGAGCTGAGACACGGCTCCTCTTGATGATGTCATTGACCTCGTTGTGTCTTGCATGCCAGCCCTTTGTGCTTCTACAATGCAACCCATGCAGTCTATACTGGTCTGCTTCCACCCTGTTGCAAATACACATTTATTCAGTGTGAATTGGGACACCAAGGCGGAGGGCCACTGCTGCACGAAGGGATTCTGAATCTAGACACGTGCCCATTGCCGACATGGGTACTCCCAGGAGGAAGTCTCCTGCATGGGGGGCACCACTGCTCTGAGGCAGGCTTTCACCGTTGTCTGATGTTGCGGCTTTGAGCATGGCACCAGCTATTCTTTTTCTACTAGCGGGTGGTCCCAGCTGGACTATTTAAGTTTTTTGTTGGCTCTATGATGGGTGTTCTTCTCTGCTAGAGCATTAAACTTATTTGAAAATTTAGTGAAAGCAGGAGCGTGTATTCCTGCTGAATTGCACTGAAATTCAGGTAGGATATCTCTTACGAGATCGTGCGATGCATGGGAGG
>NC_091176.1:20160387-20167887 GCF_040958095.1 Procambarus clarkii
ATCTATAACCCCCCTCCAAATGACAGAAGACCCAGACAGGAATATGACAGAAACAACATGGCCACATCAATATAATGGAGAGAGCAGCTTCTGTAGCTAGCAGGAACGGATTCAGACTACTAATCATGGAAGACTTCAACTACGGGAAGATAGATTGGGAGAACAGAGACCTACATTGAGGACCGGAAACATGGAGAGCTAAGCTGCTGGACGTAACAACAAGAAACTTTCTAAGTCAACACGTCAAGGGACCGACAAGAATGAGAGGAGGGGATGAACCAGCCTTGCTTGATCTGATATTTACCCTAAATGAGTCGGATATAAGGGAAGTTAAGTTGGAAGCCCCCTTGGGAATGAGTGATCACAGTGTATTGATCTTTGAGTACCTGGTAGAGCTAGGAATTATCTCCCCCCCCCCCAAAACAACTGGGAAACAAAGGGCTGGAGTACCGAAAGGGAAATTATGAGGAGATAAATGAGCCACAGAAATATTAGAATTTTTTTTTTTAGTGTCCGAGTGGTTGACTAATGGAATGCAGTAGACAGTGATGTGACGGAGGCTGACTCCATACACAGTTTCAAGTGTAGATATGATAGAGCCCAGTAGGCTCAGGAACCCGTACACCAGTTGATTGACAGTTGAAAGGCGGAACCAAAGAGCCAGAGCTCAATCTCCGCAAGCATAAATAGGTGAGTACGCACACACACACACACACACACAGGAATGAGAGGAATGAGCTACGAAGAAAGGCTAAAGGAGTTGAACCTCACGTCCCTGGAAAACAGAAGAGTAAGTGGAGACATGATAACCATCTACAAAATTCTTAGGGGAATTTACATGGTGGACAAAGACACACTCTTCAGCACAGGTGGAACACGAAAACGGGGACACAGGTGGAAACTTATTACCCAGATGAGCCACAGAGACGTTAGAAAGAATTTTTTCAGTGTCGGAGTAGTTAGCTAACTCCTTACACAGTTTGAAATATAGATATGATAGAGCCCAGTAGGCTCAGGAATCTGTACACCAGATGATTGACGGTTGAGAGGTGGAACCAAAGAGACAGAAAAGCTCCACCCCGCGAGCACAACTAGGTGAGTAAACACACACACACACACACACACACACACACACACACACACACACACACACACACACACACACACACACACACACACACACACACACACACACACACACACACACACACACACACACACACACACACACACACACACACACACACACACACACACACACACACACACACACACACACACACACACACACACACACACACACACACACACACACACACACACACACACACATATATATATATATATATATATATATATATATATATATATATATATATATATATATTATTAATATGACCGAAAAAGTAAGATTAATAATTCTAACACGAATTTTCTCAATCTTTCGTACATTACGCTTCACTGTTGGAGGTAAATAAAAAATCACTTCTCCAAAATTCATTTTTATTTCTAGTCTGACGCGACACGGGCGCGTTTCGTAAAACTTATTACATTTTCAAAGACTTCACAAATACACAACTGATTAGAACTTACGTATCTCTGATTTTATATCTTCATTTGAGTGAGGTGGGAGGGGTGATGTGGCATTAACACAAGACAGAACAAGAGGGGATATTAATAGGGTATTAAAAGTATCAACACAAGACAGAACAGAAACAATGGGTATTGAATAGAAGTGTTTGTAGAAAGCCTATTGGTCCATATTTCTTGATGCTTCTATATTGGAGCGGAGTCTTGAGGTGGGTAGAATATAGTTGTGCAATAATTGGCTGTTGATTGCTGGTGTTGACTTCTTGATGTGTAGTGCCTAGCAAACGTCAAGCCGCCTGCTATCGCTGTATCTATCGATGATTTCTGTGTTGTTTACTAGGATTTCTCTGGCGATGGTTTGGTTATGAGAAGAGATTATATGTTCCTTAATGGAGCCCTGTTGCTTATGCATCGTTAAACGCCTAGAAAGAGATGTTGTTGTCTTGCCTATATACTGGGTTTTTTGGAGCTTACAGTCCCCAAGTGGGCATTTGAAGGCATAGACGACGTTAGTCTCTTTTAAAGCGTTCTGTTTTGTGTCTGGAGAGTTTCTCATGAGTAGGCTGGCCGTTTTTCTGGTTTTATAGTAAAGTATAGTTTATATATATAGTATAGTATAGTTTTATATAGTATATTATAGTTTTATAGTATAGTATAGTTTTATAGTATAGTTCTATACTATATATTATATATAGTATAGTTTTATAGTCTCTTCCCATAACCAAACCATCGCCAGAGAAATCCTAGTAAACAACACAGAAATCATCGATAGATACAGCGATAGCAGGCGGCTCGACGTTTGCAAGGCACTACACATCAAGAAGTCAACACCAGCAATCAACAGCCAATTATTGCACAACTATATTCTACCCACCTCAAGACTCCGCTCCAATATAGAAGCATCAAGAAATATGGACCAATAGGATTCTACAAACACTTCTATTCAATACCCATTGTTTCTGTTCTGTCTTGTGTTGATACTTTTAATACCCTATTAATATCCCCTCTTGTTCTGTCTTGTGTTAATGCCACATCACCCCTCCCACCTCACTCAAATGTAGATATAAAATCAGAGATACGTAAGTTCTAATCAGGTGTGTATTTGTGAAGTCTTTGAAAATGTAATAAGTTTTACGAAACGCGCCCGTGTCGCGTCAGACTAGAAATAAAAATGAATTTCGGAGAAGTGATTTTTGATTTACCTCCAACAGTGAAGCGTAATGTACGAAAGATTGAGAAAATTCGTGTTAGAATTATTAATCTTACTTTTTCGGTCATATTTAATAATATATGTCTACAGGAAAGACTGCTACCAAAATATACTAATATATATATATATATATATATATATATATATATATATATATATATATATATATATATATATATATATATATATGTATATATATATATATATATATATATATATATATATATATATATATATATATATATATATATATATATATATATATATATATTAACACACACATGCAAGCAAAACATTTATAAATAAATTTCAGCTAAATTAGGACCAAAAATTTTCTGTATTCGACACCCTTTGATATCACTTTTACAACATTTTGATATGAGGGCAAATTTGCATAAAACTTAGGCTTCACGGATAATGTAACAGCATAACATTAAAAAAAATGAAAAATCAGACTTATTTTATCTCAATTTGAGACGAGCCGTTATTAAAATATTTGGAATAATAGAAATAATAATAATAATAATAATAATAATAATAATAATAATAATAATAATAATACACACACAGAAATCTTTTCTGAAATAACAGAAATCACACACTCACTTCACGGGTCCTGATGGTACAGTGGTAGTGTACACGGCTGGCAATGCCTTGATCTCGGGGTCGCGTCACCTCACAACCACAGTGGATTTTCTCAATAATAATATTCTTAATAATAATACTAATAAAAGTGGGAATTATATGGAATATAAATGATCATTGATAATTATAATAACAATAATAATTATAATATAACTAATAATAAATAATAAAACTAATATAATGCAAATCCTAGCATCTGATTACTCTATACAAACACTCAGCCAACCTGATGGTTCAGATGAACTAGTGTTGTGGTGACGGCTTACCTTCTCGCGTCTCAATTTGTCTTGGCGATGTAAGTTACTGAGTCAAGCAACTTTCCCTCAGTATTATCTCTCTTTACCAACTCCCACTTTTAACATTTTAAACCCAGAATTAGAATGATTCTTCCTACACGCAAATGTTAACAAGTGCCTTGGTCATTATTATTCAAATCAGTACATCCCTGAAAGATCAGTATGTTCATTTGAAGCCCCCCACTCAAATTATCAACGCTCGCACGCCAAAAGACAGCTGTATCGTGAAACTAGACGATGCCAATTTGATAGAAAAGTGTAGTTACAAGAGTAGGTTTAATTGAACGCTCACATATTTCAAGGCTGTGGTTATTAACGGAGTTTTTCACTTTAAAATATAAAAGAATATCTTTAGTTAGCAATTGACCAATATCCTTACTTCCAGTTGTTGAACAGATTTTTAAAATAATTCTTAACTTCGCATCAGAAAATCTTGATAAGAATGTTAATCAATACGCAAGTTGGGTTTAAAGATCAGAGAAGCACATCAGAGCTTTTAATACACCTGACTATAAAATGTATCAAGAGATTAGGTCGTTGAGAGGATACATGTGTTGTAATCATGATTATCGCTGAAATATTTTATTGGGTATGAAACAGAGGAGAGGGCTAGGATGCATCGAGCACTTAAGTGTCCAATTACAAAACCAGCTGTACATCTTTCCTCAATCATGTCAGTTAAGTTTGCATTTATTAAAACGTTTATGAGCTCCGAAGCGTCACGAGGAACTCTATTATAATTATATCTTTGGAATGTGTTGTTTCGAAGTTCGAAATTTTGCTTAATTAGTAAGCACAGACAAAAGCTGTATGAAAAGATGTTCATGTTTTGAAAGTGGGCACGTAAATACTTGAGAAAGCCTGACAATGGTGTATCAACTGAACCCACTTAGAGTTTAAGGAAATTTTGTGTGTCTTCCTTAAAATTACATAATTGACAAAACAAATCCACTAGGGCCTTGACGAGGGTTCGAACCTATGTCCGGTAGTATCCCAGACATCCCACATCCCAGCTGACCCATCCTGGATTATGTCCCACATCCCAGCTGACCCATCCTGGACTGGGTCCCACATCCCAGCTGATCCACGGGGGACTGGAGCCATTGTTGATGTATTTCTTCTCTCGGATCTCCTCCTCCCTCGCGCTGGAACTCATTATTTACAACACACTGAAGAATTCCCATAAACGACTTCCTCCTCTCAAGTTTGGCACAGGTACGATTCTTTTCCCACAGACCGAGTGTATTGGTGATAATTCTCTCTTCATCATCCTCCCTTCTCCTCCTTTTCCTACCTCTCCTCCTCCTCCTCTTCCTCCTCCTCGTCCCCTCCCTCTCTTACCCCCCCCCCTCTCTCAGTAGCTGCCACCTACCCTACCAACCTGGTGATTTAGTAATAATAATCCTCCCTGTAGTGTTGGGATATGATTTCTTTCCATTCTTTGTATGTAATTCCTTCTGGGTCGAATAATTACATCAGGGATAATTACACTAGTGGTTTTCGTAACATAATGGTGATAAACCCTTCCTAAACGCGTATAGATTTATTCCAATGGATTATGAATACAAATTGCTGTTTTTTTATTAATTAGGGCCTGGAAACCCTTGTGCCATTTGGTAATGACATGATGGAGATTGGAGTGGTAAAAGCACTGAGGAAGATTGCAAGCGTTTCCACCTATTTTGAATTATTACAGGTAAATAACTCAAAGTAAATATGGAAAGTAAATAAGTAAAAGTCGACTAGATAGAAATGGGGAGAAGAAATGTTTGTTATGTTGTGCTGCCAGGTACGAGCGTAGATGGGAAGTTCTTATATCATTTTATTATTATTATTATTATTATATATTATTATTATTATTATTATTATTATTATTATTATTATTATTATTATTATTATTATTATTATTATTATTATTATTATTATTACTAGCAGTACCCGTTGGTGAGCCTCGGCAACATTCTCTGTCCCCCAGTCATCCCCACAATTCCTTCCTCACCCATCTTCTCGGCCTCCCCACCATTCCCCACTCCCTCGTCCGATGCCTTCCCAAATGGTCTGAGGTTCCCATCAGAAAATTGAGAACATCAAGTGATCTGAGGTCCCCATCACTGAAATATAAGAAAAACAGTTAAACAATGTAAAGAAAATATGAAAAAATAAAAGAAATAAACTATACTAACGAAATGAACGGTATCGTAAATAACACAGCTCAATTCCAACACAATGTCACACAAAATTATTAAATAAAAAATAAAATCAATCGAAATCTGTGAAAATAAAATTTATCAATGCAATCGGAAATGTATATAGTAGGTATATAAGAAGACATGCCTATTCGAATGCAACGTTGTGTCAAAATTTCAAAAGAAATCGGTGAAGAATTTTCGGGGATTACAGACGTGGGTTGCTCTTACGTCCAACAGATGGCGCTGTTTAAAAAAAAAAATACATATTTTTTTCCTGCCACAGGTGAGGCATGTATATAGTAGATATATAAAAAGACGCGCCTAATCGAATGCAACGTTGTGTCAAAAGTTCACAGCAATCGGTAAAGAGGTTTCGAAGATTTCCCTCACATGAAAAACAAATGAAAAACACAGTTTTTCAGAAAAAAGCATGTTTTTTTTTACCGTCACAGACGTGATACCTATATAGTATGTATATATAAACCTGTTCGGATGCGAATGGAACGTTGTGTGAAAATTTCCAAGGAATTGGTGAAAAACTTTCGGAGAATAGCGGTTATGCGCAAAGGAACATTTCCATTTTTATTTATATAGATTATTATTATTACTATTATTATTGTTGTTAGTGTTTTCATTATTGATATTATAATTATTATAATTCTCAACATATAACCAGCCAGATAAAGAAAATGGTGTTGCATAGGCGTAAAAAGCGTCGGTAGAGACCACTAGGAAAGGTCGTGAATGCATCCAGTTAAGTGATGAATGTAAAAGCTCCTCCCACGCCTGCTGAGGTTAAATGGTCAACACTCCCACTACACTACACACGTAACGACGCACTACTCTAGCCCTGTCCATGGACAACACTTTCATAAATGTATATGATTGCTGGTTAACACTCTGGAGGCGTTGGTTATCCATGTACCAGAAAATTAAACAATCAGTGTTATTAGACAATATACCAAACATCATTATTAAGGTAATAAAACTAAGAAGCATAATTAAATAATAAATTAATTATAATTAGGCAAAGTAAAACGCAATCAGATATCATTGTAATAGAATTTAAATTTGTGTTCCTGGGCTCAGTTATTGCTCGTATCGACCAATCACAATCATATATGGTTATATTCAGCATTCTTCGTGAGGAGGAAAATAGATGGAAAATACAATGAGGATGAAAATTTTATTTTGTTGAAGGATAGGAAGATAAGTGGGGGGAGAGGAAAGTAATAGCTGGATGGAAAGAATGGGTGAAGGAGGATACATGTTGAGAGAGGAAGGGGCTTAATTGGCGGGGGGGATAGACATTGGAATAGGGAAGCAAGAGCTGAAGCAAGGATGGGATGACGCGACATGTCTAAAGAGAATTCGGAAATTAGAGGGATAAACACGAGGAGAGCAAAGTGGAGAGAGAAAGAGAAAGAGAAAGAGAGAGAGAAAGAAAGAGAGAGAGAGAGAGAGAGAGAGAGAGAGAGAGAGAGAGAGAGAGAGAGAGAGAGAGAGAGAGAGAGAGAGAGAGAGAGAGAGAGAGAGAGAGAGAGAGAGAGAGAGAGAGAGAGAGAGAGAC
>NC_091176.1:20170387-20217887 GCF_040958095.1 Procambarus clarkii
ACAGAACACGGTGCAATGGGTATAAATTGGATAAATGAGAGGGAAGAATGGAAGTAACTGCAAAGGACCTATTGGCCCATACTTCCTCTTGATGCTTCTATATTGGTATGGAGTCTTGAAGTGGGTAGAATATAGATGTGCATTAATTGGCTGTTGATTGTTGGTGTTGATTTTTTTATTTGTAGTGCCTCGCAGATGTCAAGCCGCCTGCTATCGCTGTATCTATCGATGATTTCTGTGTTGTTTGTTAAGACTTCTCTGGCGATGGTCTGGTTGTGGGAAGAGATTATATGTTCCTTGATGGAGCCCTGTTGCATATGCATTGTTAATTGCCTGGAAAGAGATATATAGGCAAGACAACAACATCTCTTTCCAGGCAAGAATCAGGGTGAAAGAAAGTCTGCTCATTTGTTTTCGAATCCGCCGGAGATTGAACGCTGGCTCCTAGGACTACGACTCCAGAGGGCTGTCCACTCAGCCGACACGCCCGTGTGTGTGTGTGTGTGTGTGTGTGTGTGTGTGTGTGTGTGTGTGTGTGTGTGTGTGTGTGTGAGTGTCAGACCCTGGACTGTGTGTGTGTGTGTGTGTGTGTGTGTGTGAGGGGGGGGGGGTGTCACGTGTGTGTGTTTACTCATCTAGTTGTGCTCGCGGGGGTGGAGCTCTGGCTCTTTGGTTCCGCCTCACAAATGTCAATCAACTAGTGTACAGGTTCCTGAGCCTACTGGGCTCTATCTTATCTACACTTGAAACTGTATATGAAGTCAGCCTCCACCACATCACTGTCTAAAGCATTCTTTTTGTCTACTACTCTGACACTGAAGCATTCTTTCTAATGTCTCTATGGCTCATTTGTGCACCCTGCTTCCACCCATGATTGGGACCTGACTGTGTCCCCTAGTGCGTGCGCCCATTGTGTTTAAAACTCTGTCCTTATCTACCCTATCAATTTCTTTGAGAATCTTGAATGTGGTGATCATGTTCCCCATATCTCTTCCCTCATCCACCGACGAAAGGTTTAATTCACGTAGTCTCTCCTCGTAGCTCATACTCCTCAGTTTGGGTACTAGTCTGGTAGCAAACCTTGGAACCTTCTCCCGTTTAGTCTTATACTTGACGAGGTATAGACTACATGCTGGAGCTGCATACTCCAGGATCCGTTTTACAAATGTGGTATGCAAGGTTCTAAATAATTTCTTACTCAAGTTTCTAAAGGTCGATGTTATGTTGGCCAGCCTGGCATGCCTCTGTGTGGAGGGGTGGGGGTGGTTGGGGTGTGTCCAGAGATTCACATAACGGCTCCCTGCGAAAAAAAGGAGTTACTCTCGTTTTATACTCATTCATAATAATTTAGAGCTCTCCTGAAACGACTTATGAGTCTCTAATGACCGAGTTGTTCGTTGATTTATAAGGAATGTAAAACTTTTCTATCATAAACTATTCGTCTTATACTTAAGGCACTTTGTAATTCCATCTGAAAACAGTATTAGTGAATGAAAGGAATGAAGTGATCAAAATGTTCGTTGTACCAAGCACTTGCCCACATTTACTGCATTAAGACTATTTCAAGGTACCAGTGACGAACCAAGTAATATTAATAAGCTCTGGAACAATTCCTTGAACATCCAATTCGTTGCTAGATTAACAAAGGTGTTTTACGGTTAAGAATCTGACCACTGGTGACTGCTTGCCACACAACGCATTAGTCTCGTACCGCGTGATAAAGTTGTAGCAACGGTCATCAATCAAGACAAATTGTTAAAGATTGTGTTATTATGGCCCCTTAAACCTCGACGCTCGTATTAAAACCGATGTGTGTGTGTACTCACCTAGTTGTGTTTGCGGGGGTTGACCTCTGGCTTTTTCGGCCCGCCTCTCAACTGTCAATCAATCCATTTTTTTGGCATTTTCTCCACACACACACACACACACACACACACACACACACACACACACACACACACACACACACACACACACACACACACACACACACACACACACACACACACACACACACACACACACACAAACACACACTAGAGCCCAGTAGGCCCAGGAACCTGTACACCAGTTGATTGACAGTTGAGGGGCGGTGCCCCTCAACCTCCTGTCAAAAAGATCCATATTTGATCTTGATTTAATTTAACATTTAATGATATTTAATGGTTGATTTAATAACAGCTCAGCGATCGTACTCAGGGCCAAGGTCTCCTTAACCATTTATGGAACCTTTTTCCCTTGGATTGAAAATGTTGTTGTATTGTATTTGAAATATCACCGAGTGCGTTTACTGAAACGGAACAATTTATTCAGGAAAAGTTTGCTGTATTGAAATTTCCCAGATGTGAATAATTGAGAGATACGTGAGCTTCATGTGAAGAATTGGTCCGTATCTCGATCACTTGTCGTTTCTTCAGTTGCAGGTCTTGTAAATGTGTTGTATATATTATGCAACATATATTTTTTTAAGTGAACTGAGAATCCGAATATTGCAAAATATTGCTAATATTAAGTAATTCAAATATAATACTAGCTGTTTTAAACATTGGTACCTAGTTTTATTTTGTGAGTGAAAGCGACGCAATTTTCCTTTTCCAATTCAATTGCCAATTGAGTCAATCAAAGATAGTCAATACAAAGGGTCTCTGCAAAGGTGCTCAGAGCCATTGTTAGCATTTCAGACTAGAGGTGTGCACCGGATTTCGAGGAAACGTTATGAATATCTATTCGCCATTACCTCTCACTGAATACCGAATTTACAGGAGGCTTACGTCAAAACATCTAACGTCGATCACGGAAGCTGAAATACGTCAAGAGCTGAGATAAAGCCCGACCGGTTGCCTTAACAGAGAGAAGGTGTACTGGCTAATGTGAGGTGACCACCAGAGGCCACCAGGTGCTGAGAGAGTCATACAACCTGCATGTAACTGAAATTCACGTGGAGCTGAGAGGAGGTCATTCAAGCTGTCCAGAACTGAACACCATGAGGAGCTGAGAGAATGTCAACACCACCTTACAACTGCTGAGGTAAAGAAATATAATAAAACATTTACACACACCTCAATGTTTGGCTCACTCTCAGAGAGTCTGAGAGAGACTCTCTCCCTCTCTCCCACTCTCTCTCTCTCTCTCTCTCTCTCTCTCTCTCTCTCTCTCTCTCTCTCTCTCTCTCTCTCTCTCTCTCTCTCTCTCTCTCTCTCTCTCTCTCTCTCTCTCTCTCTCTCTCTCTCTCTCTCTCTCTCTCTCTCTCTCTCTCTCTCTCTCTCTCTCTCTCTCTCTCTCTCTCTCTCTCTCTCTCTCTCTCTCTCTCTCTCTACCAGTGTGTTGCTGGAGACCACTGCCAGTGTGCTGCTGGAGACCCCAGCCAGTGTGTTGTTGGAGAGTAAAAGTGGTGTTTTTGTCACCGTGACTATAATGTGTAGGACTGGCCCATGATTTACTGAGAAAAGTAAAGTCGCCGGCTTGAGGACCATGGAAGACAGATTCAAGGAGTGAACCTTAAGTGGTGTACGATAGAAGATAGAAGTGGACTCACCGGGAAAGAAGATTCCAGGAGTTTTATAGTATCCTGTGTGAAAGTGACATCTCCAGTAATATGTTATTTACATATATGAATATAAAATTAAAAAGTACCCTGGGTGATGGTTTAGTTTAGTGTTATTTACCAACTTTTCTTTCAGATTGATTATTACTGCCAGTTCTTGATAACTTACCTATGACTCGGGGTGGGATCGAGTGAGAAGAGACACTTAGGCCTCATATATACAGGTGGATAAGTTAAGAACCCGGTTACTGGCTAAGTGAGGCCTGTAGCACTCTCTCTTATAGTCTTTCCCTCTTCTCCTCTTCGTCCCCTCTCCCACAATCATCTTCTTTCCTTCATCCTTCTCTTGCCACAGTTTCTCTGTCCCTCTTTTCAAACTTTTCTTCATGCCCCTTCATTCCAGTCTCTACCCTTTACCTTCTTCTGTTCCTTCTTTCCTTTCATTCACTATTCCAAGTCTCGTCCCTTCATAATGCATATTACAGGTTTTACGCTTCAATGATTGTTTGTAAATAAATATTTTAAAAGTATAGTGAATATTATGTGGTCAAAGCAGCTTTTCTCTTCAATCATGATTAAGTAAATTGTATTTTCTTTCTGCCTTGGCCGCGAAAATACATATTATTTCCAGTAGTAAACAACATCTTATCGTCATGGATGGGTTAAAATACAAAACGCTCTTCTAATACACAATATTTATTCTAAAAAAATATTAAGTTTATTCTTACACACAAAATACATGGAGCCACCAACTTTTATTTGTCTCTTTCTCGTCCAATTACACTTGAAGACTCAGGTTGCTGCACGGGAGACGACGGAGGCCACACGCAACCATGTTAAGGACCACCAACAATCCCGAGGCCATGCTGAGGGCCACCAACACCCCCATAGCGATGCTCAGGGCCACTAACACCACCAGATCCGTGTTTATGGACACCAACACCACTACAGCCATGCTGAGGGCCGCCACCACCACCACCGTAGCCACACTGAGAGTCACGAACACCATTATAATCTTAACCTTTACATCGTACACGTTAGTTGGAAGAAGCAAGGGACACCAAGACCTCCCGGGCCCTGAACCAGAGCTTTTGAGACGCCAATCCTCTTGAGAACTCAAAACAAAATGGCGCACCACAGCTGCAACGACGAGCAGGATTGAAGAGAATGCTAGCGCCTGCGGTATCCAGCGACGAGGAAAAGATAAAGTAGATGCGGTAGTTCGAGCCCACCAGAGCAGCGAGGCTAGCGCGACACCGCTATTAGTGGCGGTGCAGACGTCGGCGTCGCAGTGCGTGGGGGCAGACAAGCTGACCAGGACGCCCAGGGGAAGCACAAGCGCCATTGAGGAGGACGGCGGAAGTGAGGCAGAGTTGCCCTGCTGCATCGCGGCTTGACGCTCGTCTGGAACACCGGAGAGAAACAATCGGTTACTGTCTGGTCATTAATAACAATATCATCAATAAGGGACCAGTGTTATCAATTACAGTTAGTAATATCATTAGCAAAAGGTAGTAATGCCATCAAGAATGATAGTAATATCATACGTGAGAGGCAGTAATGTCATCATAAAGTAGTAGTATCATCAAAAATTGTGAAAATCAAATTAGCACGAGCTAAAATGTGTAAATTCAGTCGTAAAATAATGGGAAGTAGTGAATGATGTGCGTAGATACTTGACAAGCAATATTTTATATGTCATAAATGTAAATAATTGTAAGGAACTTTGTAAATTCTCCTAAATAGTTAAAAGGACCCATCACTAGTATCTAGGTTACATTAGACAACACCATAATATTCTATGCCACAAAAAACTCAATATTATTGATCAAAATTGAAATATTACTTCTTTGACAATAAATTTCAGTAATTTTGTAAGTGAATAAATGTCAGAAAACAGAAAACCTAGAGAGAACTCTGTGCATAAACAACAAAATACTAGGTTTATTGACGATTTAAAATAATTCGGACTAATCTTCACAACAGCTTTTGTCTAAAAATAACACCGGAAAGTCCACTATTATTTCAGAATAACCTTTCAGTACCGTTTTTCACACCATATTGGCTTAAATATAAAATATTTCTAATAGTCTTTTTTAAATCTGATCGTCTCTTTGTAATGAATCTGCCAAATTCATACGAATATTATACAAAAAGCAATTCATAACTAGAAACCTGTTCATCTACAATTTTTATGACATAGCATTGATTGAATTAATTTTTTTCTTTAAAATTAGTCGAGCTGTGTAGACTCTAAAACTATCGATATCTATAAAATAGAATGTCTTTTCTATCTGTCTGTTCGAGGATGGAGGCCAAATGATTGGGAAAGGCCTCACCCAACTTTCCACCATGACTGCTGCGGTGTTCATTTCCTTCAGATTCGGATCAAGTGCGACATATTGAAAGAGATGACAATATTCCACGGTCACATACTGATACCCCACAACTATTCTGGCAATGTCTACCGGCTATCAACTGAGAAAATAAAGTGAAACAAAATCACAGAATAATTAATTTTTCTTGTATTCTAAAACATTTTGCACGGATATCAGAAAAAATTAACAAAAAATTTCTACACTCTATACATTGTCATAGCATTGAAAACAAGAAGAAAGCATTGGCAGGCGTTTAGCAGTAGCCCCAATTCTTCCCAAGGCAGATAGATCCACACCAGAATTGTGCCATCACCGGCAAGCCTCTCGCTGACACACGTCATGCGCAGGTAAAATCTGCGTCTGATTTTGTGATTTCGATTTTACTTATAGTTTTCGAACATTTTTTCTTAGTTTTATATAATATTGCTAACTGTGAGGGTGTTTTTTTAATAATAATAATAATAACCACACTGTGTGATACAGATAGAGAGAGAGAGAGAGAGAGAGAGAGAGAGAGAGAGAGAGAGAGAGAGAGAGAGAGAGAGAGAGAGAGAGAGAGAGAGAGAGAGAGAGAGAGAGAGAGAGAGAGAGAAGTAAGAGAGAGAGAGAGAGAGAGAATGTAGTGACAGAGAACAAGTTCATCCTGGTACCAAATCTAATATACAAATACATTTACATATATAAATTGTCAACCGCACAGTCATTGAAATAAACATTTCATTTACTTGGGTACTAGAAGACTCGAACTCTGAACCGCACGAGCGTGAGGCACAAGCTTCCTCTAGGCCACGCAGAAGGCTACAATAGTGAAGATATCACAGGCAGCAAACTACTGCCTCTGAAATAGTAAACTTCTCCCAGCACCTGCTAAGGTCCAGAGCATTTAGTGATCCACGCTCTCGTCATATAAATTATCAACCACATTATCTTGGAAATAAACATTTCATTCACTTGGGCACTGGAAGACTCGAACTCTCGACCCTACGAGCGTCTAGAGTTCCAATAGCCCCCAATTATTAAATAGGACTTCTAATAAAACGCAAGTGTTTCAGCGTTCAATGTTTTTCGAAAAAGGGCATTCATTTTATTTAACACAACATGGCTTCGGTTGTTCATTTTTCCAAGCAAATATCATTACAATTAAACCGTTTCACAATCGTCATCGAACCAGTCAATACAGCATTGTCTCAATTGAATTCCATGGATACTGGCGCAGGAATAATACTATAACCTTATATTTATTAAGTCGATCGCCATTGTATCTTGCAGTCTTTTATAATAATAATAATAATAGTAATAATAATAATAATAATAATAATAATAATAATAATAATAATAATAATAATAATAATAATAATAATAATAATAATTATATTAAAACTAGAAGGTAATATCTCAGTACTTGAGTAATAATGGATTTTATAATGCATTAAACGCCATGAGGAAGTTATTGTGGTAATGAATGCTTAGAATTTTACCTGCCTATTGAAGCGACCTTTTGGGTGAAGATACCCATCGAAAACAAAGTGTCTGAAGTCTCAAAATACATTTCAAAAAGGTTACATGACTGAAGGAATAAATAGGCTACACATTTCCCTGAAAATCTCCCTTGAGAACAAGTTTGAAAAGTTGCTTCCAGGAACTCCGTGTTGCAGAGCGTCAACTTTCCCTGTTGGAAATTCGTGCATCGTTGATGCAAGCCGGAAGACGGACGCCAGCGGGTACACACAAACGTCTCCTGAGGAGCAACACAGAGACACCGAGTGCATGTGGGACCCACAGAAGTGAACTTACAGAGAGCGAGTTCACTGTTGTCTTTTGAACAAGTATAGAACCTCCACACCACACGCTTTGCAAGCGGCATCAGTCTGGTTTCAAGTTCTTTGCTGAGAAAGACGGCTGAGGTTCCGATCTTTATATGTTCACCCAGCAGTAATTGAAATCGTGCTGTAAACTGATTGGAAGATCGTGTTCCAGGTGGACACTCCTAGCGTGAGGCTCCAGATGGGCTGTGAGATGGGAGAGCTGTGACCCATTCAGTAACAGTCCTCACTTCCTTTTCCCCTCCATCTCCGCCCTTTCTCCCAGTCTCCCACCCTTTTCCCTTCTATAACCTCCCCCTTCTTTCTTCCCCCTTTCCCACCATCTCCACCTTTATTTTCCCTCTCCTTCCTTCATCTCTTCCCCCCTCCCCCTCGGGGGGGAGCCTCGTAGCCTGGTGGATAGCGCGCAGGACTCGTAATTCTGTGGCGCGGGTTCGATTCCCGCACGAGGCAGAAACAAATGGGCAAAAGTTTCTTTCACCCTGAATGCCCCTGTTACCTAGCAGTAAATAGGTACCTGGGAGTTAGTCAGCTGTCACGGGCTGCTTCCTGGGGGTGGAGGCCTGGTCGAGGACTGGGCCGCGGGGACACTAAAAAGCCCCGAAATCATCTCAAGATAACCTCAAGATAACCCCCTCTCTCTCTCTCTCTCTCTCTCTCTCTCTCTCTCTCTCTCTCTCTCTCTCTCTCTCTCTCTCTCTCTCTCTCTCTCTCTCTCTCTCTCTCTCTCTCTCTCTCTCTCTCTCCCCTCCTCCCATATATCTCTCTGAGAACATGCACTTTACACGTTCATCAAAACCACAATATAACCACAATCATATTTAAACTATTCTCACATAGAAACAATTCTTTATAAATGATGTATTCGTATCGAGTGCGTGAACTGCTGATAAACTATTGAAAACTCTCTTGTAAATTAAACCCTCATTTAAGAATTCGTAGGGGTCATGGCAGTCAACCCAGACGCCAATATAAAACTTTATGGAATCATCAAGTACTTGTAACGTTGAACATAACCGAACAAATACAGCGCGAGGTAACGTGTCCCCAAATGGGCACATGCCCACTTGGAGATTGTCAGCCCCAAAGATCTCAGTATATAGACAAGACAACAACGTCTCTCTAGGTAATTAACATTTCACAAGCGATAAGGCTCAATCAAGGATCATATAACTTCCTCACATAACCAGACCATCAACAGAGAAATCTTAACAAGCAACACAGAAATAATTGACAGAAACAACGACAACAGGAGACTCGACATCAGCGAGGCTCTACACATAAAAAAGTTAAAACCAGCAATCAACAGAAAATTTAAAACACAAATTTAAATTCTTTACATTTCAAGACCCCGAATCAACACAGAAACAGTTGAAGCAAGAACACAACATTGCCTTAATGCCCATATGCCATTCATCTACTTGTTCATTTCAATCATTTCCTGTATCACTTCACCCTAAGCGAATATAAGCCTTGGCATTGCATATAAAACTTTTCATAATAGGTTAGTCAAGCCCGTGCCACCTCTTGGGTGGCTTAATCTTCATCAATCAGTGTAAACCTGTCTTTGAAAATGTAAGGAGTGACATGCGAAACATTTTCCTAGGCGTCAGACCTTAAATAAAGTGTGAAAATGAACATTTTAACAGTTAATTTTTAAACTATTCTTGACAGTGAAGAAAAACATAAGATATATTGTGATTCGTGCTAGAATCATTAATCTTACCCTTTCGGTCATATTCAACAATATATATATATATATGTATAATATATATATATATATATTATATATATATATATATATATATATATATATATATATATATATATATATATATATATATATATATATATATATATATATATATATATCAGAAAACTCACACCTCAAAAGTGACTCGAACCCATAGTGTCAGAAGTACTCTGCAACTGATATACAGGATGGTAGCCCAAGCTAATTCCTCATCCTCTCGCCGGCACTCTGTTGGTAATCTTGGGCATGGCATTTTATCAAATCACCTCATTCTTTGGGGCACACGTGAGGAACACAAATGCGAACAAGCCTGAACGGTCTCCAGGCATATATGCAACTGAAAACTCACAGCATGGTGTTGGTCGAGTGGTTAAGGTGACCTATACGCCAGATGCAGAGTTTCAAATGTAGATATGATAGAGCTCATTAGGCTCAGGAATCTGTACACCAGTTGATTGACAGTTGAGAGGCGGAACTAAAGAAGCTCAACCCCCCACAAGCACAACTAGGTGATACACACACACACACACACACACACACACACACACACACACACACACACACACACACACACACACACACACACACACACATACACACACACACACACACACACACACACACACACACACACACACACACACACACACACACACACACACACACACACACACACACACACACACACACACACACACACACTTACACACATATACACTCAACCACACACACAAACACTTGATAATAGAACCCAATGAGCCAAAGTCCAACCCCGGCTAGCACAATTAGGTGAGTACACATACACACACACACAGTTTGGACACATAGAGGTACAGTGAGAAAGTACGCATAGAACAGCAGGGAGAACACACAAAGCTACAAAACTCCCTCCACTGACCTACAATAACTTGGAGAACGAGAGAGGCGGGAGCTCCCCCTGAAGGAGAACAGGTGTAGTTCGCAGAGTCTGAGAGATGGGCGTCGTGCAGCAGGAGGTGGCTGACTCCGTCGGTCTCCGTCACCACCTGTATCCGGCCGCCGCTGGTGTCGTACTCCACCAACCGCTCTCCCTTGTACCACAGGATGAACCCTGCAGGAGAACAAGGGCAGGCTTGAATCAGGGCTGCATGCTGGTCTTGGTTGCTGTGAGAAAATGAGGTCAAGAACTCATGAAGAAAATGTTTTATTGTACATTTATTTCGTGGAATTCCGGTTTTTATTGAATTTATGGAATACCGGTATACATGGTATTTACGGAATACCGACATTCATGGTATTATGGAATTCCCGTATTCAAGGTGTACTGATGTTCGTGGATTACCGGTATTGTGGTGTACTGGTATTCATGGTGTATTGTATTCATGTGGTATACTTTCAGCTGAATTCAGTGGGGGGTTTACTATGTATACTTTGATTAGAATTATGGTTGTCAGACTTATCCGAAAAGGCTTATTGAAGAGCTCAGGGAACTAAGCTATGAAGGAAAACTGAGGGAACTGGCCTATCCATTCAGGAGGATGGGAAGAAGCAAGAAGACATGATTACAGCACACAAGATTTTCAGGAACAATTAACCAAGTAGACAGAAAAACAGTGTTTAAATTAAATAATGTAGAAAGAGGTATCAGATAGCGACTGGAAATACGAATGGACCACCGAGAAGCCTGAATTAATTTCTTCTGTTTATTGAGCGTAAATAAATAGAATAACCCCAGAGGAGACAGTTGTCGAGACCAATTCATTACTCCATATTATAAACACAATAAGAAAATCGAGTGAAAAAGATTCATGGCATTGAACTACCGATGCTTGACCTTGCAAGCATTACAGTGAGCACGTTGGCTAGTGCATACACACACCAGCCTCCGTCCATTTCCCTCCCTCTCACCCACAATGAACCACGATAACCAATTGTCTTCTTTATATAACGGTATGAACAAGATAAAATGTCATCAGTCAGAGCATATACTGGGTCACTCCACCTTCCTGCACTGGTAGCCAGATTGCGAATCATCGCAACTTGGTATTTTTACGGCAGGCCGAGCCTGAAGTGGTTACGCTACGAAAATTGCTTAAACCGAAATAGAAACTATTACCGCCCCCATGAGTGAAGATGCGGACCTGGATGGATTGCAAACTCCGGAACGAGAAGAGTCTCAAAATGCCTACTTGTGGCTTGCGGTGTATGAGAGAGAGAGAGAGAGAGAGAGAGAGAGAGAGAGAGAGAGAGAGAGAGAGAGAGAGAGAGAGAGAGAGAGAGAGAGAGAGAGAGAGAGAGAGAGAGAGAGAGAGAGAGAGAGAGAGAGAGAGAGAGAGAGAGAGAGAGAGAGAGAGAGAGAGAGAGAGAGAGAGAGAGAGAGAGAGAGAGAGAGAGAGAGAGAAGAGAGAGAGAGAGAGAGAGAGAGAGAGAGAGAGAGAAAGAGAGTGAGAGAGATGGACCAGAAAATCAAATAAACACTTTCTATATATCTCCTCCTTCTTTCTCTGAAAGTGACATGAACGACTAAGGTGGGAGCAAGTTTAATGAGAGAGCATCACGCTATGGAAAGAACTGAAAATTGGACAGCAAGGTTGGAAATATATTGGCCGAGGGGAATTTCACGTGAATGCTTAAATTAAATGTTTCTGCTTATATATTGCCGAATTTTGGGGTCTCTTAGTTAGGTTTATTAATACACACTGAAATTCGATCTTTGCTTTGCTGGAGACTGATGAACATCTACACCACCAAATGGGTCTCTCTCGTAAGACAAGTACCCCCAAATACCATCTTCTAAAGCCCACAAGCAATCCAGCTGGATTGTCCCCATTGTAGACCAAGCAGCTACAACATGCCAAGAAACTGCAACAACACCACATGACACTCCTCGACTTAGAACCATAGCAGCTCCCCATGCAGGTGACTTCTTATTGGCAACCCTAATTATCATCAACCATTACGCATCATACATGGTAAGCCCTCCGAATTGCCTAAGCTCTCCGCCTCACTGACACAATCCATATAGAAAATAGGTGTATATTCGTCGAGGCAGTGGCTGACAGGTACGGCAGGCATGGCCTGCTCGCCAGATCACAGGTGGATGGCACTCAAGACATAGTGAGGTCAATGGCAATATTGACCACAGCCTTACCACAGCTGAATGTTCAGCAAAGAGAGAACCCTTTACCTTATTCTCTGCAACTCTGACCGGCTTGTTGGTCGCCCAGACGGGATCGCAGTGAACCCCTGGAAGAATGGTAGACAGTTGGTGTGGGACTACATGTGCGTTTCAACCTTGGCCAACATCTACGTTGACCTCAGTGTTACCGGTATTGTTGTTTTCATTACTGTGAATACAATAATAATTTCAGTTCCCCGGTGGAAGAGTGTTATCCTAAGGTCACACAGTATACTGTCTGTCTAGCTAATGACGTTTATGTTCACAGAGGTGACTTGAGGAGGCGATTGCGCTGAGGAGGGCAGTGCAGAACTTCTGACTTGCTTTTGTGAGAGGAAAATTTGGCCGCCTTCGGTAGTTGCTGTGTGTTAGCTGGTGTATTTATGTAGTGTTGTATGGACCGACGTACCCGGAAATTAGCCAAGAGGAGTTACGTGACGACAGTTGTGTTCTGAGAAGAGCTGAGAAGTGCTGCTAGTGTGTTGTTAGAGACTTCTACCAGGGTGTTAGCTAACCCTGTACATGATTATTTGTGACCCCTGTAAGCGTGTTTGTGATGCCCTCTGCCAATGTGTTCCTGGAGAGCAGATATGGGGTATTGGGACATCGTGACAATTTTGGAACATCACTTGTTCCAAAATTGTATTAAATGTTCTTTCGGAGGGTTCTTTTTTGTGTTCAGTTTCGGCATTTCCTGATATTTAAGGTATTGTACAAATATCAATAACCACTATTTACTGAACTCTAATCAATTCCAGCAACTATGTAGTCACATACAAAATTATATTGCATCACAAGCAGATGCAGTCAAAGTGCAGTTTCATGAAGATTGTGTGTTCCTGGGGCATTGTGTGTTCCTGGGGCATTGTGTGTTCCTGGGGCATTATGTGTTCCTGGGGCATTGTGTGTTCCTGGGGCATTATGTGTTCCTGAGGCATTGTGTGTTCCTGGGGCATTGTGTGTTCCTGGGGCATTGTGTGTTCCTGGGGCATTATGTGTTCCTGGGGCATTGTGTGTTCCTGGGGCATTGTGTGTTACTGGGGCATTGTGTGTTCCTGGGGCATTATGTGTTCCTGGGGCATTGTGTGTTCCTGGGGCATTGTGTGTTCCTGGGGCATTGTGTGTTCCTGGGGCATTGTGTGTTCCTGGGGCATTGTGTGTTCCTGGGGCATTGTGTGTTCCTGGGGCATTGTGTGTTCCTGGGGCATTGTGTGTTCCTGGGGCATTGTGTGTCCACCTGGGGGCATTGTGTGTCCCCTGGGACATTGTGTGTCCCTGGGGGCATTCTGTGTCCCCTGGGGCATTGTTTGTCCCTGGGGGCATTCTGTGTCCCCTGGGGCATTGAGTATCCCTGGGGCATTCTGTGTCCCCTTGGGCTTTGTGTGTCCTTGGGGCATCGCATGTCCCTAGTGCATGACACTGAAACATCACATGTCACAACGCATCGCGTGTCTTGTGTGCATTACCTGTCCATGGTACGTCCCATGTTCCTGGGGTCATCGCATGTTCCTTGTACATTGAACACTCCCTCGTTTGTAAATACATTCTGGAATTGATTATGTAATGCTTAATATATTTTCTTTCTTTCTTTCTCGAATATTTTACTTAAATGCATCTTCTATCCTCTTCCTTTCTTGTGTCAATATTTGCTTTTTTTAAAGCCCTCAGACAATTCCAGCTAATAATTTTTGGGAGATATTCGCTCTTGTTTCATGGAATATATTATATCACATTTCCTTAGTGTATATTTAACATTATTTCATAAGTGTTTCATTAAAATCCTTCGCTGGGTTTTATTATCTTTCTCAAAATCATAAAAATATTTTTTCTTAATCATTCTCTGAAGAGTTACCTTTTCTGTTACCTTTCCTTTCCCTTAGATAGATAGTTTCTTAAGGCCATACAAATTCCACTTTCTTCATTACCTTTTTGTTTGAAAACCTTCAAAATCCATTGTGTTTAGTATCAGATTTGAATCTTCATCTCTCATCAACATCTGCTCTCTCCACCCCTGGCCTGTGCTTCAGCCTGACTGACACACCCTTGACTTCACCCAGGCAAGTTCATCATAGCTGAACTCTTCCCTGCTAGTTTACGGCTCCAGTTTACCCCTTGTTTATTTACTTTTCGTGAAGAGGGAATTGGAGGTAGTAAATCTTTAGAAGATGGAAGGGTGTATATAGAGTAGGAAAGACCGGAGGTGTAACTGGGGAAGGGGAGGCAGAGTATCTGGGTAAGATGGAATGGAAACGATGTATATCTGATGAAATGTGTATACGTGTATTGAGTTCAGATCATAGAATGTATTGTAACATGGATCACAACAAGATTTTACAAACATTGATACTTCCCAAGCTTTTTACGCTTTATAGTTGAATTCTTTACGTCTACTGGGATTCGACTCGCATTGTGTCTGGACTTGTACATACTTAGGTATTTCTTTAGCAGATTAAACCTGGTGAACTTCACCGATGTGCATTGAGACCTTGGTGTGTACTTACTGTTTTTGTGTATGTACTCACCTAGCGGCACTCACCTAGTGGCGCTTGCAAAGGGTTGAACTTTGGCTTTTTGGTCTTGCCTTTCAACCGTCAATCTACTGGTGTAAAGATTCCTGAGTTTCTCGAGCTCTATCATATCTAAATTTAAAAGTATGTATGGAGAATTTTGTATGTGGTGATCTTATGTCCCCGACCTCTTCTGTCTTCACGCGACGTGAGGTGCATTTCACGCAGCCTTTCCTAGTAACTCATTCCTCTAAGTTTTAGGACTAGCCTAGTGGCCTACCTCTGAACTTTTTCCAGTTTCGTCTTGAGCTTGAAAAAGTACGGGCTCTACGCTGGGGCCGCATACTCCAAGATTGGTCTTACATACGTGGTATACAAGGTTCTGAAAGATTCCTTAAACAAGTTTCTGAAGACAGTTCTGATGTTAGCCAGCCTCGCATATGCCGCCGATGTTATTCTTTTGATGTGGGGTTCTAGAGACAGGTCTGGCTTGATATCAACTCCTAGATCTTTCTCTCCCTTCCGTTTCGTGAAGGACTCCATCTCCCATTCGGTATCCCGTGTCTGGCCTTCTATTTCCTCCGCCTAGTTCATTACCTTACATTTACTTGGGTTGAAATTTCACAGCAATTAGATGGACCATTCCTTCGGCTTGTCTAAGTCATCTTGTAGCCTAATTCTGTCTTCCTCTGTCTTAACCCTCATACTTTTTGCATCATCAGCAAACATTGGGGGGAATGAGTCTATTGCGTCTGGGAGATCATATACATATATCCGAGATAGTATAAAAAAAAGATTCCCTTTGGGACTCCACTGGTGACGCCTTCCCAATCCAAGACCTCACACCTCACAGTGACTCGCTGTCTTCTGTTGCTAAGGTACTCCCTTATCCAGTGGAGCCCCTTCCCTTTCACTCCAGCCTACATCTCCACCTTAAGCACTAGTCTCTTATGAGGCACTGTATCAAAGGCTTTTTGGCAATCTAAAAATATGCAATCTACCCAACCCTCTCTTTCTGGCCTGATTTTTGTTGCCTGTTCATTAAATTCAATTAATCTTGTCAGGCATGATTTACCATCCATAAACCCAATCTGATGTAACATAGTTCTTTCTTCCAGATGTTCCACTAGCTTTTTTCGCACAATCTTCTCCATCAGCTTGCATGGTATGCAGGTTCGGAACACTGGCCTGTAGTTCAGTGCCTCCTGTCTATCACCCTTCTTGTATATCGAGACTACATTAGCCGTCTTCCAAATTGTTGGGATTTCACTTGTAACCAGTGATTTGTTATACACCGTGGGGCGTGACAGAGCTTCTGCTCCTTCCTTCAGTATCCATGGTGAGTTTCCATTCGGGCCTCTTATCTCTGTAACTTCCCCTTGCTCTACTGTGAAGCCCTCAAGCAATTTCTTATGGAGTTCCTTTTACACTTCCTTGTCGTTTGTTGCGAATTTGTCTACCACTTATGTAGATAGATACCCCATAACTACTGAACAATACAAGCTGGGCGCCTGACAGCTGGTTGGACAGTGCTTCGGATTCGTAGTCCTGAGGTTCCGGGTTCGATCCCCGATTGAGACGGAGACAAATGGGAAAACTGTTTCTTTCACTCTGATGCCCCTGTTACCTAGCAGTAAATAGATATCTAGGAGTTAGACAGCTGCTACGGGCTGCTTCCTGGGGGCATATAACGAAAACAAAGTCAGGCCGAGGACCGGGCCGCGGGGACGCTAAGCCCCGAAATCATTTTAAGATAACCTCAGGATAACCCCTATCCTCAGTTTCATTACTTGTTCCTTCACTGTTGTTTTTCTCCTGATGTGCCTGTGCAGCAGGGTAGGATGAGTCTTTTATGGCTTGCTTGCCATGTCATTTTCATATTGTTATTTCATCTATATTTTTTCAAATATATTCATATATAAGAATATTTCATATTCATATTTCTGCCACTCTTCTCATCCTGACGTATTCATTGCTAGTGATCTGCTATCTTTCTCTGCTCCCTAGTGTCCTGTTATTCCAATTGTTTCTCCTCGCCCTAGTAATTTGTTGCGTTGCTAGCTTACATCTCTGATAAAACCATTGGTTTCTCGTCTGCATTTTCTGTTTTTACCTTTTGGACTGGGACGAACTTGTCTGCTGCCTCCTTACACTTCCGTGTGATGTAGTCCATTATGTCTTGGGCTGTCTTTCCTCTAAGTTCAGCTGTTGTTTAAGATTCAGCTACTGGGAACAAAAAGTTCCAAGTAGCACGGGCTATGGTGAGCCGGTAGTGGACTTACTACGTCCAAGTTTGTCCAAAACAGAGCATACTAGCCTAAGCTCTGTTTTCCAAGTTATATATGTGTGTGTAGGGGGTGGTTGGTTGGTACAGGTGGGGGTGGGGGGCGGGAAGTTGGGGGTTCACAATTTTTACAACCAATTCTATAACATGTATACAACAAGTAAACTCCTAAAATATAAATTGCAGAAGTAAATATGATATATAAGAAACGAGTCAGAATCTGTAAAAAACACCCAAATTTTATCCAATGTAAAAAATACTAAAGAAGAAAAAATATAAACATTATGAATATATTTAATTTTGCTCTTTGTTTTTAATACCAAAAGCCTTTTCGTTCTCTAAGCTCGTTCACATCCGGAGTGGCATTTTAAAGCTTGGAGAATCAAAACATCCACATGTTGGTCTGAACAATACATTAATAATTAATAAAAGCTCTTGTTCCTGGAAGCTTGTATATCTGAAATGGTAAATAGCTTCGCGGTGACATGGTTATAAATCCACTAACGTCCCTACTCGGGAGGAAAAATCCGGAGTCTCTATGGCGGTCTGCAGCTTTTTACAACTACATTCCGACCACTCCTGCGACGACACTGGTGGCAAGTGTATCGGCGCCGGCCCTTCCCTTGAACTACATTGGTGGCATGGAGAGGGTGGATCTGCTACAAGGGCAACAGCCGGTTCTCCACAACTACTGCGTCGCATTGGCGATGGCTCAACACGGGAAGCGACAGTTACCGGTGATAAGCCTACCACTCAATTGACGTAGAGTGAGGCGCCAGGGGTTGCTTCCGTCGGTGGGAGAACTCATGCGATTTCATTGGACAGCTACCGCCCACCTCAATCTGGGCCGCCCCCAGCCAATAAGGTTTTGTTTGCTCCACCGGGTGCGTGGGGCTTGGGCCACAATCCAACAAGCGGATTGTCAATCATGCACCAGGCAAAAAAAAAAAAAAAAAAAAACACAGAGCCACCCAGCTCTCAAACTGGGCACGCGGAATGAAAGGACCATGACACCGGGTCTCTCGAAAAATCTACTGGAAGTAAACAATGCCCGCAAGACAGTTGCGTAGTTCAACAATGAACTATTAAGACTCCAGATGGACGTAATCGCCCTGTAAGAGACACGGTACGTCTGTCTGCGACCAGCAGACATACGGGAGAAGGACTTTACCTACTTCTGGCAGGGCGAACTAGCAGAGGAGGTAAGGGAACATGAAGTTGGCTTTGCCGTCAGGAACAGATTATTAGAGTCCATAGGACCGCTCACGGAGGAGTCTGCAAAGACCCTCAAACTTCAGCTTCAGACAACAGAAGGAATGGTCATGCCTCATTAATGCTTACGCACCAACACTGACCTCCTCTACCGAAGCGAAGGACGAGTTCAATGATGATCTTGACGTAACTCTCAGAGACGTACCTCAACAAGCGCCAGTCTTCCTTCTGGGAGACTTTAACACAAGAGTTGGTTCCGATCACAGCTCTTGACCTTCCTGCCAGGGCCAGTTTGGATTTGGGAAGATGAATGAGAATGGGCAGTGCTTCTTGAAGTTCTGCTGACGTCATGATCTATGCATCAACACTTCCTTCATCGACACCAAGCCCCAGCACAAGGTTTCCTGGAGACGCCCCAGGTCTTAGCACTGGCAGCCATTCGACCTGGTGCTTATGGGACGTAGCAGTCTGAGAAGCGTCAAACTGACCCGCAGCTTCCAGAACGCAGATTGTGACACCGACCACTCTCTCGTCGTTTGCAAAGTAAAGTTCCATCCCCAGAAAATCCACAGAACAAAGAAGGAGGGAAGACCACGCATTAATGTAAACAAGACACGTGATCCTCTCAAGGTGGAGGAGTTCACTGCTCTGCCAGTAAACGTCCATCCTGGACCGACCTTGCGATAGCGCAAGTGGAAGGTGGTCACACCTCAGGGGCACCATTTTCAGCACTGCCATATCCACCTTCGGAAAGATGCTGAACAAGTCGGCAGAATGGTTCGAGGCCAGTGCAGAGGAACTGTTACCCCTTTTAGAGGAAAAGTGACGAGCTCTCAGCAGCCTACAAGAACCTTCCCTCAGAAAGTAACCTACAGGCCCTTCTTCATGCCCGCAGTAAAGTTCATCAAACTGCAAGGTGCTGTGCTAACGATTACTGGCTCCGACTCTGTTCCAGCATCCAGACTGCGGCCACCGTCGGCAACATAAGAGGCATGTTCGAAGGGATCAAACAGGAAACAGACCCTACATGAAACAGGACAGTTTCTCTGAAGTCAGGCACTGAAGAGATCATTAAAGATCGTGATCAACAGATGAATCATAGGGTGGAACATTACTCCGAACTCTAGCTCCAGAGAGAACTTGGTCAGCGTAGAGGCCCTGGATGCATTAGAGTGTCTGCCCACCATGGAAGAACTTGACCTTGAACCGACTGTGAAAGAAGTTGAGAAAGCACTGATTTCCTTTTTCTCGGGGAAGGCCCCAGGAGCCCTTCAACATTCTGCCTGAAGTTCTCAAGTGCGCTCGAGGAACACTTAAAAATGAGCTTCATAAACTTCTGTACCAGTGCTGGAGGGGAGGCTCGGTACCACAAGACTTGGGAGATGCGAACATCAACACTCTCTACAAAAATAAAGGTGACAGAAGCTATTGCAACAACTATCATGGCATCTCCCTCCTCAGCGTCGTCGGCAAACTCTTCATCTAGGTCAGGCTCCAGATTCTGTTGAAAGAGTTTATCCAGAATCACAGTACGGTTTCAGAATCGAGAGGTCGACCACTGACATGATGTTCTTCCTGAGACAGCTTCACGAAACGTGCAAGGAGCAGAGAGAAACCCTCTACATCGCCTTCATTGACCTTACAAAAGCCTTCGACCTCGTAAGCAGTGACGAACTTTTCAAGATCTTGGCCAAAATTGGGTGCCCACCCACCCTACTCAACATGACACAATTGTTCCACGAGGACATGAAGGGCACGGTCATGTACGACAGCTCAACGTCTGAACCATTTAACATCAACAGAGGTATTAAACAGGGATGCGTCCCTTGCACCAACCATGTTTGGCATCTTCTTTGCTATCTTTGTCAAGCATGTCTTTAGATCAACCACAGAGGACATCTATCTCTGAACAAGTTCTGATGGAAAGCTCTTTAATCTATCTAGACTCCGAGCAAAGACGAAAGTACAGATGATTATCCTCAGGAACTTTCTCTTTGCCGATGATGTAGCGATCACCACACATACAGCAGAAGGTCTGCAGCAGCTACTCAACCGCTTTGCCCCTTCCTACTCCGCATTTAACCTGACAATCAGCCTGAAGAAGACACAGGAGATGGGACAAGACATCAATGAGTTACCCTGAATAAACATCATAGACTGCGAGATGGAGGCGGTCCACGAGTTTGTATACCTGGGCTCCACTATCTCAGACACCATTTCCCTGGACCTGAGCTCAACAGGCGTATCAGGAAGGCCGCAACAACACTGGCCAGGCTAACAAAACGCGTTTGGGCAAATGCCAATCTAACACCATGGCGCAGATCTACATGGCATGTGTGGTGAGTAATCTTCTCTATTGCTCGGAATCCTGGGCCCTGCACTCTCGCCAGGAGGGCGAGAGTGCAGGGCCCAATACCTTCCACAAGCGAAACCTGAGATGCATCCTTGACATCACATGCAGAGACCACGTCACCAAAAAACAGTGCTTGAGAGAACAGGAATCCCTTTAATGTTCACTTTCCTGACTCAGAGACGCATGCGGTGGCTGGGACAAGCCACATGCATGGAAGATGTCCGCATACTGAAGGACCTCTTGTATGAAGAACTGGCATCAGGAAAGAAGCCCACCGGAGGCCCCAGCTGCGTTTCGAAGATGCCTACAAACGCGACCTCAAGCAGCTGAACATCAACACTTGGGAAACAGCAGCTGCGGATAGATCTGCCTGGAGATACAAAGAGCGAAAGGGACTCCAGAAATTCGAGGGCGAACTGAAGAAGCAGACAGAGGGTAAAGAGACCTCAGAGGAAGTCTGAAGACTTCCCGACTTTGAAAGTCAAAGGAAATCACTGACCGACGCAACTGCTTTGGCGTTTATCTGCACTCGCTGCGGGATGGTCTTCACAGCCACAGCAGACGTTGCACCCAACCAGACACCCAGGGCACAACTCCATAAAGCCATGGGATTGACGGACGCCTTCTAACATCCCGATCTAAACAGATGCTCTCTATTGATTCCCATTGACCTAGGGAATGGAAATTCATTCTTTAAACAGATGCTGCCTCTTCACCTCCGGCTGTCATGACCATCAAATGATCATTAGACTGATGATTTCACATGCCACCCGCTCGTGTCCTTCTGATGTTCACTACCAATCAGGGCGAGCAGTTTGCAATGTCGTACATGTGAGATATTTGTTTCCAAATTAACATCAAATGGTTGAATTCTTGTGGCTTTAAACAATGAAGAAAACAGCTGTGAAAACAGTTAACATTTTTAATTCAATTCCCTGTGTCTGTGACCTACGCAATGAGCATATATGAAGAAAAGAGACATATAGTATTCAATACTAATTATACAACAGAAATCCAATACTGAAAGATCTCGACCTGAATTTTAAAACACGGTGGCCTAAAGCCCACTCAAGACAAATTTCAGCACTCTCACATTTCGTCCTTCTAAGGGATAATTTGCTAACTACAACGTGCACCTGAGTTTCTAAAATACATGTAATTTCCTTCCACAATCAAAGGCCGTTCTTAGATCTTAATCACAGAAATTCAGTTTTCTTTGCAATAAACATCGTTGCAAGTCTCTCATGAAGGGGTATTAACAAAGGTTAGGCAGACAAGACGTAAGTTCACAGCTAAATGAATTAAGTGTGTGGACTTAAGCGAAACGTTACATGTAAAGACTGGAGTTGGAATGTCCTGTGACGTGACCGAATCCCATCAGGCAGGAGGAGGAGGAGGAAGGTTCAGGAGGGGATTGTAGTACTAGTTGTAATAGTAGTTGTGGTAGTAGTAGTTGTTGTAATTGTAGTAGTAGTAGTAGTAATAATAATAGAAGTAGTAATAGTAATAGTAATGGTAATAGTAGTTGTGGTAGTAGTAGTTGTAGTAATTGTAGTAGTAGTAGTAGTAGTAGTAGTAGCAATAATAATAGAAGTAGTAATAGTAATAGTAATGGTAATAGTAGTAGTGGTAGTAGTAAAAGGAGTAGGAGGAGGAGGAGGAGGAATAGGAGGTGGAGGTAGGAATAAGGAGAAATAGGAGGAGGAAAACAAAGGAAGAGAAGGAGAACGATGAAGAATATGATCAAGAGGAAAGAGAAAAAAGGAGGCGAAAGTAGGCGACAGAAGGAGGAACGAAATCCCACACGCCTCACTCCAGGCAACATTGAAGGTCATCAACTTTTTAGTCCTAACTTCTTGTTTTTAAATTCTTACCTTATTTTCAAAATATTTTCAAATCGTCTTTATTCATTATATTCGTTGTTATTTTTCATTTTAGTTATTTCATTTGCAGTCTTATTTTCCATTTTATTAGTCGTTTTCTAACGACTTTCTTGTTGTGCCTCTCATTGTCGTCTTATTTTTATTAGTAATAGTAGGCATCCATCAGTCTCAGGAGACTATGGAGTTGCCTAATAATAATAATAAAAACATTATTATTATTATTATTATTATTATTATTATTATTATTATTATTATTATTATTATTATTATTTTTATTATTATTATTATTATCTTCTTCGTGTTTATCATATTACTGTCATCTTACCAATTATTTTTTTCATTTATTATTGCCATCGTTGTCATATTGTCACCTTCACCTCGTGCCATAAACAAGAACCTCCAGTCACAACGATCTCAATTAAAACACATCGAGACTCCTTCAGCGCCATCTTCACTTCGATGAACGCATAGAAACGCGAGCGTCGTGAGTAATGGAGATCAGGCTCTCTTTGGCTACTCAAGAACATCAGCATCCGAGGCCATTCTGGGCTGCGCAGTGCCGTAGGAGGATGGCCAGGCTTGTCTCAATAGGATTTACGGTCGTGTCCATTGACACGAGAGAATATTGCTCAGGGATGTGTGGCAGGATTGAGGCCTGGAGATTGCGAGGAAGTGAGGCATAAGGAGCTAGGAATGATATTAATTATAAGTATAAGTTGTAATACTAATAAGTATAAGTATAAAATTATATATATATATATATATATATATATATATATATATATATATATATATATATATATATATATATATATATATATATATAACAGTGGTATTAACTGGAATGAACAATGTTAGTAGAGAGCATAAGAAATAGTGCTAGAAAGAATGAGAGTGTGAATTTGCAGAAGGAAGTTTTCCCAAATTGATTGAATTGTTATCTAACAAAATAATTTATTTCGAATACAAATGAACTAATAAGTGGTTGCATACATACACACACACACACACACACACACACACACACACACACACACACACACACACACACACACACACACACACACACACACACACACACACACACACACACACCACACACACACACACACACACACATACAAACCTGAATCACATCCCCAGGCAGCACATCTAGGCGAGTACACAAGCCAAACCAATCATCCAGGAAACGCGAAATCGCAGCAGTAAGATGCCAAGAATCACCCAGGAGTATATGATATTCAACCATTATATTTGTAATGAACGCTAGCAGACTTGTTCTATTTCGTGGCGTCACCAATACCAGAATATTACTGCTGCTAGTGACGCCTGCGGGGGTATTGTGGGTGACATCGATACGTCGTTTCGTCCACCTTTTGTCTCGAAGCCTCGGTGCCGGTGATATTGGCGGTAGTGAATGCATGGGATCATATATCATTCAGGCGTGTCCATGCTGGGTGTGTTTTATTTGTATTTCTGTTTTGTATACTGAGCTATCTTTGTCTCTATCTTTATTGCTCTCTATATTTTCTGCACTACTCTCTTTATCTCTCTTGCTCTATCTTTATCTCTATTGATCTCTCTTTATCTCTATTGTTCTATCTTTATCTCTGTGGCTCTCTCTTTATCTCTTTTGCTCTCTCTCTCTCTCTCTCTCTCTCTCTCTCTCTCTCTCTCTCTCTCTCTCTCTCTCTCTCTCTCTCTCTCTCTCTCTCTCTCTCTCTCTCTCTCTCTCTCTCTCTCTCTCTCTCTCTCTCTCTCTCTCTCTCTCTCTCTCTCTCTCTCTCTCTCTCTCTCTCTCTCTCTCTCTCTCTCTCTCTCTCTCTCTCTCTCTCTCTCTCTCACTCTCTCTCTCTCCGTTTCACACACGTAAACCACCCACCGTTTCTGACTCATCCTGTGTCCGCCCTGACTCACTCTGTATATCCACACCCACCATCTGTTCTGATACCATTGATATTCAGTAATCCATCAAACGACTTGGGAGATGAAGATATCTTTTAAATTATAAAGATATCTTTTGAACATTGAAGATGTCTTTTTGAATAATGAAAGCTTACTTTGGATAATGAAGGTGTCTTTTGGATGAAGAAGATATCTCTTGCATAATTAAGGAATGTTTTCAATAATGCAGATAACTTTTTGACAAAGTAGATATACGTTTGTCCTTGACCCTAAGTTGCGGATAGGGCAATATAGCCATTATTATAGGCGTTTAAAAATAAAATCTTAATGATAGTTATTAAAATAATATTAAAAATAAAACAATATGGATAACAGAGATACTATTGAGAAAATCCACTGGAGCACTGAGAAGGCTCGAACCGGCGACGAAGGAACTCCCAGCCGCTCACCTTAAGCCCCTGTACCAAGACTTGTTTTAAATAATACAATCTGGGAATCCACTGAATCCACAGAAAGTATTGAGGCTTCCACTTAGTCGCTTGTAGGCGGTGCAGTGGTAAGGTCAGCAATCACCTCGGTGCTTCCGTTGATTTTCTCATTTATATCTCAGCGAAATTTCTTTGTCTTAAAGATGCTATTGATATAATTAACAGCATAAAATAATAATTGCATTAATTTTAATTCAAATAATTTTAATGATAACAATAATAATACCAATAATAATAATAATAATAATAATAATAAAATAATAATAATAATAATAATAATAATAATAATACCAATAATAATAATAATAATAATAATAATAATAATAATAATAATAATAATAATAATAATAATAATAATAATAATAATAATAATAATAATAATGCCGCTGATAATAATGTTATAGCAACAAGGGAGTGTATACGATCACCAAGCATGATATCCTCGCTGTCTACGCTACCACCACCTTCGACATCGGTGTGTAATGTTTGTATACTTCTATTAGGCGTTAATATCCTCGGGGCGGTCAAACTGGGGTATTCATCAACACAAAAGACATATGATTGGTGAGCATTTTACAAGGTCCACACGTTGTAACTACCCGTATTTAGCGTCTTTAGAAGCCCATTCCTCAAGAATGCACAACCAAATATGATGTTCCAAATTTAGCTACGGGAGAAGGTGTTTCATTTGCACGAGCTCTGGAATTTCAACGATTTTATTAATGGCAATATACATAATTACAGAACTGTTTTTAGCAACTAATTTAGCACGGATGACAGTAACTTGTTTGAACACAAGTAACCCATTCCTCATATAGAGACAGGAAAGCGGCGACGGAATGGCCGATCTTGGACCCTCATCTTCCCTAATTTGTTTTATTTTTACTTTAAGTATTCCCACATTACTACAGTCACCCGCACAGAGAAGGTCAGTCGCAGACACTCGTGTAACGACCGTGTGTGAAGTCCATATATATTATATTATATATATTATTATATTATATTATATTATATTATATTATATTATATATTTATATTATATTATATTATATTATATTATATTATATTATATTATATTATATTATATTATATTATATTATATTATATTATATTATATTATATATATTATATTATATTATATTATATTATATATTATATTATTATATTATATTATATTATTCCGTTGTTTCATTAGTCCGCAACATTTTAATTGGCAGAACAGACTATTTCGTGATATGGTTCAGTGAATATATTATAATACTGCTGATGTCTGGTTCATCAATATGCGGATAATATTCCCAAAGGGGCGCTGCGCAATTTGTTTAAAAGAATACATTATAAAATATCCTAACCTAACTCTAACAAGTTAACCTAACCAAATATAACTATAACTAACCTAACCTATTCCTGTTCATAAGTCTTGCTAAGGGCTGGGGGTTGAACGTTGCCTTTGGAACAATCATCATCGACCGATGAGCGAATACACTCTGTTAAATTAATACTGTGTATGGTATTATGAGGGACTTACCAGGCATTAGAGTTCCATGGTTCACTCTGCACGCCAGAGTGACGAGAGTTCCGGCCTTAACGTACAGTTCGTTGCTGCCCACGATCTCCGCTTGCATCTCTGAAGAGGAGTAACAAGGCGGGGTTCAGTGGACGGTAGATGTTAATCGCAGGTAATATAGTGCCATTATATTAATATATATATATATATATATATATATATATATATATATATATATATATATATATATATATATATATATATATATATATATACACACACACACACACACACACACACACTGAGAGGTGTAACCCGCTTCCCGGTGTATAAACACTGAGAGTTACTTTAGGCCTCTAGTATATTCTGGACTAAAGTATACTCTTCTGCAGGCGATGAGTCACAATAACGTGGCTGAAGTATGTTGACCAGACCACACACTAGAAATTGAAGGGACGACGACGTTTCGGTCCGTCCTGGACCATTCTCAAGTCGATTCAATATCGACTTGAGTAATATACTCTTCTGGTTGGTCAGTCATCTATTGTGTAGACCTTAATTGCATTCAAGAGGTTGAGACGGCCTTAATAAGCCACGAGAGGTTGAAAGACCTTAACATCCCTCAAGTCGTTGATAGGCCTAATAACTCTTCATCGGTGTTCAGATCTTAATATTCCTCGAGAGGTTGATAAGCCTTAATAACTTTCAAGAGATAGATACGACTCAATAACCCTGTAGAGGTTAACTGCACTAAAAACTTTAAAGTTCTATAAGCTTGATAACAACGTTGACAGATACTTACCCATATCGTTAACACATACTTCTCTCAACTTTGACAGACAAAACAACGTTTACAGATACTTGATTCACAACTTTTTGAGAGATCCAGACCCATAGCGTTAAGACGTAATATCAACGCTGCAAAAATACTCACTGACAACGTTGAGGTGAACGACTTGCGATATCCTGGGCTCAGTGTTGATCTGACAGATGTAGGTGCCAGAGTCCTCCGGTTTGATGTACTTGATCTGAAGGGTGTAGTCCTCGGGCTCCCAAACGCCTTCGATGTAATTAGGGCCGGGTTGGGCCCCCTTTTTCTCCATGCCCTGGGTGAATGGTCCTTGGGGGTATATGGCGATGGGGCTGTTGTACTGGGCGTAAGCTTGTGGTTCTCCGCTTTTGGGGAATTTATCGAATGATTGGTCTCGCTTGGTATGCTTTCTTCCGGTGAATTGCTTATGGTTCTTGGAGTGGTGGTGATACTCCGTATTCCAGTAGTTGAAGATATTCTCTCTGCGGTTACGACGCTTGCTTCCGTGCGTCTCTGGTCGATAAATGTTTCTCTCAGGTACATTACCTCTGATATGAGTCAGTTTTACCCTATTTCGTCTCTCTTTTCTCTTGTATCTTCTCCGACGAATACTGAACTGAGAGTCCTGGAAATTTTGACCCGCATTAGGAAATGGATTGGAGTCTCTGCGGGAAATTTGTCTTTTGGTGCTCGTTTCTTGTTCGAAGTCACTTTTGTTCACGAAGTTGGCACATGGGTAATGAGAATGATAGGTACAGTGGTGGCATTTAGCCAGTCGCTCACCCGTTGGATCAACATACGTGCTGTTGGGTACGTCGGCGACATACCCACGACTGTACGCACGGGAGAGTGAGCGAGATTTCCTGGTCTTGAATTTTGTTGTGCCAGACAGAACGGAGATCCGCAAGTCGGTGGAGAAGGTGACTCGACCTGTAGAAAGCACTTGCAGGTCACGGCCTCTGATCCACGATACCTGGGAAAAGAATATGGTGTTTTTATTATGTGTTGTGATTACTCGCCTCATTCAAGATTTGTTAGAATTGAAGCATAAATAACTGTGACTATTAATTAAATTTGTCCTCTACTATAATATTGCAATTGTTGTTAATGTTATATTCTTATTAATTAATTTTTTATTTTGTGGTATTGGCTACTAATTTGCAAGTTTTGGAATTATTGAAATGTCAGCATGTTTAATAAGTGATGGATTAAGTAGATATTCCACAAGAAGGAACCAATCTGATTCTCCCGAGGAAAGCGGGTGCCAATTAAGTGACTCAGATATTGCTTCATTACGGACTACCCTGAGAGTACTTTTTTTTAAAGTTGTCTCTTATTAGCTGCAAGATGAAGCCTGAGATAGCCTAGTGCTTGAAGCTTTGCTAGTAGTCGAGTGTGGCATACCCGTTCCTCTGGAATGTCCAGTGCAACAACGTAGCTTATCTTAGAGTCATACAGTAATTAATACCATTTGGAGAAGTTCAACAAAACGTCAGCAAATGAACGGCATTTTCTGAAACCATATTGTCGATCACAGTAACCGATGTGATTAAAACAAAAGTCTGTATTTGTTGTGAGATTATAGTCTCAAGAATTTAATCATTATCCGATCAATGAACGGCTCTTTCGGATTAGAACTACATATGCCTTCTATATTCCTTGATAATTGCAGAGTTTGTGAAGACGAGTGAAAGGCAAACAAATAGGTTTTCACAACTGTGTAACAATGTATGGCTGACCATTTCCGGCCTAACCGCTCTACCTATCCTGAGTGATTTTAAGAAGGCAGTTAATTTAAACCTGTTCAATAACCACTACTAAAAACTGGACAGCGTGCTTGAATCAAGCTGTGGAGATTTACGTTCTAGCCCAGGCGCCAGTATCTTGTCAGCTGAATGGTCTTCCAGTTGGTCAGCATTTTCCTGATTGCTGGTTGCCACATTCCCATCTATTCGATCTTGTGTTGGGACTGTGTTCCCGATTGAATATTCCTGCCTGTCTTTAATCAAGCACCACCAGACTTTGTAACGAAATATTTTCTGATGCAATATCAGAAGTCTTGGTCAAATACTGCCGGGGAAGAATGTGAAGAAATGGAGATCCATTTTGATTTGTCTACATATAAATGCATTCACACATATCTATGCCAGTAAAACAGTCGATTAAAGGCTTATATCTAAATAGGAAAATAATTTCAGCACACAATAGTTTTCTTGCACTCTTGAAGTTGCTCTCATAAACCAACACTTAAAGAGTCTACTTATCTACACAACACCCAAAATGAGGAGACTAAAATCTTGCCTTTTAACATCACTTATAACACAAGTTTAACCAAGACGCAGTTTGGACTTGACACTAAGACTTGTTTGTTAAAGATTATTTCATTTATGATCTATGGTTCAGGATTCTGAATGTTTTGTAAAGAAATATGTAAAAGAATAAAGGTTGTGAGGAAGAGTTGTGGTGGGAGGGGCTGAGAGGGATGAGGATGGGTCGTGGTGGGAGGGGATGTGAGAGATGAGGAAGGTTCGTGGTGAGAGGGGCTGAGAGGGATGTGAAATGAAGGGATGGAAGGGGGAGCAGGGTAGAAATGAGAGTGCGTTGTGGTCGGTGGTGGTGGTGGGGGACGGGGTGATAGGAGCAGAGCTGGTGGCGGAGTCAATACCTGCACGCTATAAGCCCAGGCTCGTTCAGCACCACACCCCTCTAGCCAGATGGATAGGCAGCCAAATGGCTAGGAAGTCAGCTGGCTAGGAAGTCACATAACTACGATGTTAGATATCTTGCAGCCAGATGCCCATTTAACCAGATATCCAGTCAATCACCTAGTCAGATAGCCATCCAGAAGGTCACCTAGCAGATGAACAAATCCACAAAGGCCGTGACGAGGATTCGAACCTGCGTCCGCGAGCATCCCAGACGCTGCCTTAATCGACTGAGCTACGACATGGTCAAAAGGAGTTCAAACCGAAGTTCTACGGAACATACTGTGATTTCTGTGTGTCACCTAGCAGATATTCAGCCAGCCAGCCAGCCATGTTGCTACCCCAACCAGAAGGTAATCCAGTTAGCAACTAAACCACATAACTAGCATTATGGTCAGAGAGATGGCCAACCAGCAATCAAAACAGTCAACAGTCAAGCCATCCAGTCAGTTCACCATTTAACAAATCAAGTACTCACTCACTCACACCTCAAACACTCCCCAATCCCCCCATTTCCGCCCTAACAACGCACCAATACTCAACAACCCGCCCACAGGCTACACACACGCCCACAAGTCACAAGCCCACAAGTCACACCCCCCCACCCCTGCAATCATAATCCCCAGCACCTATTTAACCCCCACCTATCACCCACCCTCCACCAACCTGGACACCCTGACGTGACTTATACACCCTTCCCGACACTACCGAGGAGTTATTTTTTGCCAGGCCTGATGAACGGCGCGCACAGTGGCGTCTAGTGGGCACAAAGCATTACTGGAACCATTTGCTGGGCGCCTTGTGTTTAGCTCTCTAATAGACTATATTTATAGAGAGAACTGGTTAAAGAATGAGGAGTCAAGCGTGTTAGTAGTGATCAATGAAGTATAATAATGACATAAAGAGATAGAGGTAAAAGATAGAGAGAGAGAGAGAGAGAGAGAGATAGAGAGAGAGAGAGAGAGAGAGAGAGAGAGAGAGAGAGAGAGAGAGAGAGAGAGAGAGAGAGAGAGAGAGAGAGAGAGAGAGAGAGAGAGAGAGGGAGAGAGAGAGAGAGAGAGAGAGAGAGAGAGAGAGAGAGAGAGAGAGAGAGAGAGAGAGAGAGAGAGAGAGAGAGAGAGAGAGAGAGAGAGAGAGAGAGAGAGAGGGAGAGAGAGAGAGAGAGAGAGAGAGAGAGAGAGAGAGAGAGAGAGAGAGAGAGAGAGAGAGAGAGAGAGAGAGAGAGAGAGAGAGAGAGAGAGAGAGAGAGAGAGAGAGAGAGAGAGAGAGAGAGAGAGAGAGAGAGAGAGAGAGAGAGAGAGAGAGAGAGAGAGAGAGAGAGAGAGAGAGAGAGATAGAGAGAGAGAGAGACTCCTACTTCGAATTATTAGATTAATTTGATGTTAATAATTAGTAATCACAAATTTGTGTCTCTTCGTACAGGACGGATGTCCCGTACTAGAGTTGCAGGGGTTTGAAGTCTAATGTGATTTCATTTCCCTGTTAACTCTTTTGGGAGGCTAAAATTCTAACCAAATTACATATTATTTAACCCAGAGGACTGAATGTGATCAAGTACTACAGTCAAGGATTCAGGGACTGCAGTGAGATCAGTGACATTAGTTATAATAACTTGAAGCTTGTTCAGGTAACTGGTCACTGATATATAAACAGTGAGGCCCATGGAATTCATCTTGATTAAGTAATAAATGTATCAAAGTCTGTAGATGGATTAATCGGGGTTTAATTTAGTTAGTTGATTCAGAGAATTGTATATTCAATCATTAAAGTCAAGTATGGTTCTGAGACTGCAGTGGGTTCAGTGACATTGGTCGCAGACTTGTAGCTGTTTAGGATTACTGCTCACTGATTTGCCACTGAGGTCAAATGAACTCATCTTTAACTTTAAATGATGATAATAAGATCAACCTCTTTTGCTATAGTCAGCTGTAATCTTCTTAGTATAATGATACTGGAGATATATAATCAGGTGACAAATTTAGATTACTACTGGTGTTGTTTATCTACAGGCATAGGTCTCCTCAGGCTTAATACTGGGCCTGAGAGTAATTTGCCACCTTCAGAATTTAACATGGTTATGCCCTGATATTTAGTAGGGCTACCGATGAATCGATGGTAGTAGATTGTACCTACAAGGATACCGAAGTCGGTGAGGTGATCAGACTTAATATTATCTGCCAATTTAATTCCTATATTTCTCAGAAATTTGGCTGTTGCTCCCAGACCATATACGTGTAGGTCTGCTGGTATTTTGTCCACCCCAATGGCTTTTACTTGACAGACGTTGCTGCCTAATCGTACTAATGGTTGTACCACCTGGTAGACTTGAGGTCCTGTATCTGTTAGAAACCCTGGGATATTGATTGTCATCTGGGCTACAGGCCTTAATTGTAGTTCATTTGCCACCCTTTTAGTGACAAGTTCTCTGGGATCCTTGGTCAAACAACCAACGGGTATGGACCTTGGCCATCTTTTTCTGGATGGTAATTTGGGCAGTAGGCAAAGTCGCATTTCTTTTGGACTCTGCCGCTTGAACACTGATTTTCTCTCGCACCTTGCAAAACTGTACAGTGGTGGGAATGCTATCTTCCACTTTAGAGTTTGAAGACTTTGTTTTAGTGTCTCTTGCTACACCTATTACAGTTGTGTAATTGGGTCTCACAGTCGAGGATGTTATGTTTCCTGAGGCACCTCGTGCAATGTTGCAAATCTTTGAGTCGCTCAACACGGGTGTCACAATCAGGAAAATTTGAGCAGTGGTACATTAAATGTTTCTCTTGGCAGAACAAACATCTTTCATAGCATCCAGTACCCTGACAGCTGGGTGGACTGCGCTTACGATTCGTAGTCCTGAGGTTCCGGGTTCAATCCCCGGTGAAGGCGGAGACAAGACAAATGGGCAAAATGTTTCTTTCACCCTAATGCCCTGTTACCTAGTAGTAAATAGGTACCTGGGAGTTAGACAGCTGCTACGGGCAGATTCCTGGGGGTTGATGGCCTGGTCGAGGACCAGGCCATCCCTGGTCCTGGTTCATCCCTGGTCAAGGACCAGGCCATCCCAATTATATATATATATATATATATATATATATATATATATATATATATATATATATAATATATATATATATATATATATATATATATATATATATATATATATATATATATATATATATGTATACATATATATATATATATATATATATATATATATATATATATATATATATATATGTATACATATATATATATATATATATATATATATATATATATATATATATATATATATATATATATATATAAATATATATATATATAATATATATATATATATATATATATATATATATATATATATATATATATATATATTCGTATTTTTATAACAAAATTATTTTTTCAGCATTGATGATAGATATAATTAATTATATATACGAATTATATAATTTATGCAATTATATGATGTACTTATATTCTATAATTATAAAGCAATTATAAGCAACATATGGACAATTTAGTATATTAAGTAACAAGTGCGCTTCTGTAAATGTATACCTAACCATTTACCTAAGTTTATAACCAGTAATAATAAATATATATTATTATGCGAGTGCATGTGTAACTAGTGTTAGGAATGATAATTTAATGTAACAGTTTATTTATAAATAATACTTGCATTAATAACTGGCTTACTGGACAACTACATTGCATATCTAATACTAGAAATAATTGGATAATTGGTTTACATTATTGGATACAACGTTTTATAACCAATATTGTAAACAGTAACATGTTCGAAAGTAACATGGATAACCAATAACAGCCACTAACCTCCAAAATAGTTTTCATTAACAGCCTCTAAACATTTTAAGGATATTACCTATCCGAAAAGTTTCCAGACCTGTTTGCAACATTTGCCTTTCAGTGACACTAATAAATATAACCTGGCGTGGTAGAAACACGTTAGAAACACCTGGATCCCAGATATACCGGTCCGCCGCGCGCCCGTTGTCAGTTCCAAATCGCTCTGCCATTATGTTTAATGTTCCGTAATCATGCCTTCAATGCGGAATGCATTATCATCTGTGGAGTAATTGATAGAACAGTCAGGTACCTTCATATTTCGAATGTCTGTTCACCTGTTATTAAAAGTTAAAGAATAGATAAATGCTAATGGATTTCAAGCCTATGCACTTTAATGTAATGCTGTCTGGAAGAGGTGACAGGGGGCCAGGAAAGCTAACTGCAGGAAACAAAAAGAGTATAAGGACCTTCTCTGCAAATTTGAAGCAGCTGAGCATAAGGAGGATATTTAGAATTCTGAGCAAGGACACATTCATACCATTTTCTCAGAGTATATGTCAGTCAGTACGAGATTTTGCTGCACAGGCATGAAGTTCCTACTTTGTAAATCGCGAAACAAAACAGAGAATCCACAAATATTTGCTATAAGGGTAGCATCAGAAACTTAAGAACTGAGATATGAGAACAGGATAAGAGCACTCAATCCAACAACATCTGGATCTACAGACGTATCTACAGACTCATTGACGAATGTAATATATGTGATCAGTGGAAGATTTCATGAACGTGTTTCTGAACGAGAAAGATATATTTTTTCTGGACAAGTGAGCCCGCCTTCTCTCTCTCTCTCTCTCTCTCTCTCTCTCTCTCTCTCTCTCTCTCTCTCTCTCTCTCTCTCTCTCTCTCTCTCTCTCTCTCTCTCTCTCTCTCTCTCTCTCTCTCTCTCTCTCTCTCTCTCTCTTTCTCTCTAATATTTTGCACGTGAAAAAGAGGATATTTTTCTGAAATGGAAACGCTCCATATTTTCAAATATAATCTCGACTGGCGTAAAAAGTTCTTCCTCATCATTTCTAAAGATATTCGTATCTTGATGAGTCTGCTGTTACTGTCGTCAGGATAGCTAACGATTTCCTTTCTAATTATCGGCTGCTCAATCGTACACGACTTTTCAAACTTCCTCGTCAGCAATTTAACAATGTAACCTTATCGGGGAAGAGTATAGACCGCTCACAACTAATCTCAGGCCATTTTAATGTGAACTGAGGTTCATATGCCAGGGTAAGAGAGGGAGCAGTAGGAACTCATTCCGATTACTAATCAGAATTCGGGATTTCCTCTGGGCCAGCAAAATCGGTTCCAAGATTGCCCTCACATTGCCTTCCTTGTGTGACAGATTCGTTTTGCAGAGCTCCTCGCTGACGTTGGGGTAATTTAGCCTGATAACCGAGTTTATAGACTTAATAGGACGATTTATATTTTGTTAAACGGAGTCTATTACAAAATGGAATACTCAAACACTACACACACACACACACACACACACACACACACAATACACACACACACACACACACACACACACACACACACACACACACACACACACACACACACACACACACACACACACACACACAACACACACACACACACACACACACACACACACACACACACACACACACACACACACACACACACACACACACACACACACACACACACACACACAAACGCAGTGTTTCCACGGGGCTACTATGTAGTGAAGAAAGAGAGAGAAGGGAGAGGAGGAGGTGGTGTAGCTTTGCTACTAAGAGAAGGTTGGAGTTTCGAAGATATGGTAATTCAGAACTGTGAAGGTTTCAATGACTACATATCAGGCACCATAGGAACTGGAGGACAGAAAATTATAGTAGTAGTCATATATAACCCCCCACCGAACGACAGAAGACCCAGACAGGAATATGATAGAAACAACTTGGCCACCATCAATAATAGAGAGACCAGCTTCTGTGTCTAGCAGGAACGGATCCAGACTACTAATTATGGTAGACTTCAACCATGGGAAGATAGATTGGGAGAACAGAGACCCACATGGAGGACCAGACACATGGAGAGCTAAGCTGCTGGATGTGGCAACAAGAAACTTTCTAAATCAACATGTCAAGGGACCGACAAGAATGAAAGGAGGGGATGAACCAGCCTTGCTTGATCTGATATTTATCTTCAATGAGTCGGATATAAAGGGAGTTAAGTTGGAAGCCCCCTTGGGAATGAGTGATCATAGTGTATTGAGCTTTGAGTACCTGGTTGAGCTGGGAATTATCACCCCCAAAAAAGAACTGGGAAACAAAGGGCTGGCGTACCGAATGGGAAACTATGAGGAGATAAATAAATTCCTATGGGATATACATTGGGACACAGAACTCAGAACCAAGTCCGTACAAGACATGATGGACTATGTTACCCAAAAATGTCAGGAGGCTGTAAGCAGGTTTGGCCCAGCCCGACAGGAAAAAACAGAGAAGCAAAAGAAGAATCCGTGGTTTAACAGGGAATATATGAAAGCAAATGAGCTGAACAATAGGGTATGGAGGAACTTCCGTAATAACAGAACACCAGAAAGTAGAGAGAGATACCAGAGAACCAGGAACGAGTATGTTAATGTGAGAAGAGCAGCTGAGAAAAAGTATGAAAATGATATAGCTAATAAAGCCAAGACCGAACCAAAGCTACTACACAGTCACATCAGGAGGAAGACAACAGTGAAGGAGCAGGTGATGAAACATAGAGTGGGCGAGGACAGATACACAGAGAATGACAAAGAGGTGTGTGAAGAACTCAATAAAAGGTTCCTGGAGAACTTTGCAATAGAACATGGAGAAGTCACGGCGCTAGGAGAGGTGGCAGCAAACCAGGTGACCTTGGAAAGGTTCGAAATTACAAGAGATGAGGTCAAGAAGCACCTATTGGAGCTGGATGTGAGAAAAGCTGTTGGGCCGGACGGAATCTCACCATGGGTATTGAAAGAGTGTGCAAGAACACTTTGCTTGCCACTCTCCATAGTGTATAGTAGGTCACTGGAAACGGGAGACCTACCAGAAATATGGAAGACTGCTAATGTAGTACCAATATACAAAAAGGGTGACAGACAAGAGCAACTGAACTACAGGCCAGTGTCCTTAATTTGAATACCATGCAAGGTGATGGAGAAGATTGTGAGAAAAAACCTAGTAACACATCTGGAGAGAAGAGACTTCGAGACAACCCGTCAACATGGGTTCAGGGAGGGTAAATCTTGCCTTACAGGCTTGATAGAATTCTACGATCAGGTGACAAAGATTAAGCAAGAAAGAGAAGGATGACGGACTGCATTTTTTTGAGTGTCGGAAAGCCTTTGACACAGTACCCCATAAAAGGTTGATGTATAAGCTGGAGAAACAGGCAGGAGTAACTGGTAGGGCGCTCCAGTCGATAAGGGAGTACCTAAGCAATAGGAAGCAGAGAGTTACAGTGAGGGTTGAGACCTCAGAATGGCGTGAAGTCACCAGTGGAGTACCACAGGACTCTGTACTCGGACCTATCCTGTTTTTTATATACGTAAATGATCTCTCAGAGTGTATAGACTCATTCCTCTCAATGTTTGCTGACGACGCCAAAATTGTGAGAAGGATTAAGACAAAGGAGAACAGCTTGAGGCTTCAAGACGACCTGGACAAGCTGCAGGAATGGTCGAACAAATGGCTGTTAGAGTTTTATCCAAGCAAATGTAATGTAATGAAGATAGGGGTAGGAAGCAGGAGACCAGATACAAGGTATCATTTGGGAGATGAAATACTTCAAGAGTCACAGAGAGAGAAAGACCTGGGGGTTGATATCACGCCAGACCTGTCCCATAAAGGATATCCGGATGGTAGTTATAGGTTTTGTGTTGACAACCGAAAGATCAATGAAATTACTAAAGGTGATGTGTATCCTTTGCCACGAATCCAAGAAATAATAGATCAGTTTGGGGCAGCAAAATACTTTTCCACTCTGGATGCGAAATCTGCGTATTGGGCCATCCCAGTCGCTGAGAAGGATAGAGAGAAGACCGCCTTCTCTGATGGGGTTCATACTTATTAATTCAAGCGGATGCCTTTCGGGTTAAAGACAGCGCCTTCATCATTTCAGAGGGCAATCAATTACATCTTAGACCCAGTCTTGGGAAAGCACTCATTAGCGTCCCTGGATGATGTGGTTATCTACTCCAGGACGTTTGATGAGCACTTACGAGATTTGAATGAGACGTTGACACTGTTAGATAAGGCGGGTTTCAAACTCAATGTGGGGAAATGCTCTCTGGCATCTCAGAAATTCAAGTTTCTGGGATTCCTGGTGAGCACAGACGGTATCCGAGCTGACCCCGACTCCTGTCGTGCCATTGCTGACATGCCTACACCTAAGACAGCAAAGGATGTTCGAAGGTTTCTGGGGTCAGCCGGATATTTCCGTCGCCACATTGAGGGTTTTGCAAGTACAACAGCACCGTTAACTGAGCTCACTAAGGAAAATGTTAAATTCATTTGGAAACCTGAGCATGATAACGCTTATGCAAAATTAAAAAGTCAACTCGTTACAACCCCAGTCTTGGCAGTACCTGATTTTGATAAGGAGTGGGAAGTACACACTGACGCCAGTGGCATAGCAATTGGTGGGTGCTTAATGCAACCTGATAATGACAGTCTTCCTCACCCAATAGCACATTTTAGCAGGAAGGTTAAGGGTTTGGAGGTCCGCTATTCTGCAACGGATAGGAAGGCTTTGGCTGTGGTAGAAAGTGTCAGGTAATTTGAACCGTATCTTTTCCAACGGCACTTTGTCATTTATATAGATCACAGGGCTTTAACTCATATTTTTAAGAAAAGAACTAAGTGCCCTCGCATGTCACGTTGGTCTCATGAACTGCTAGTTGCTACTTGGCTTCATGACCACATCTACTGCTGAATAAATAGTTAACGGACGTTTGAAAGAATATAATTAGTATGAGCTTTCATTTTTCCCGGTTTACTCGCATATCACTGGCATATCTTTGCTAGAAATAATACTATGATTGCAAAAAATATTTATTTACAGTTTTCTGAAAGACATTTCAGGGAAACATGAATATTTAAAAGTTGTGTGTATGGCTGCGGTGGGTGAACCTTTAGGAACATCACAGTTATGGAGATCAACTCTCCCTTCGTCTCCCACCCTCCCTTTTCTCTCTCTCTCTCTCTCTCTCTCTCTCTCTCTCTCTCTCTCTCTCTCTCTCTCTCTCTCTCTCTCTCTCTCTCTCTCTCTCTCTCTCTCTCTCTCTCTCTCTCTCTCTCTCTCTCTCTCTCTCTCTCTCTCTCTCTCTCTCTCTCTCTCTCTCTTTTCTCTCTTTTCTCTCTCTCTTTCTCTCTCTCTCTCTCTCTCTCTCTCTCTCTCTCTCTCTCTCTCTCTCTCTCTCTCTCTCTCTCTCTCTCTCTCTCTCTCTCTCTCTCTCTCTCTCTCTCTCTCTCTCTCTCCTCTTTTGGTTACATTTATTTGGCTCTCCAACAAATATGGAAAATACATAATTACACGAAACTACCTCCTTCCCCCCAACTCTTCCCAGTCCCTCCGCCTGCTTACTGTGTTATAAATGCGAGGTCAATCCCAACACCCACACAGTATTAGCACCTGTTAGACATTAATCGGCTGCGCACATCATGCTGTTTACACCTCTGAATGGTCACTAAATCTGCAGGGGATTTGTAATGGTTGTGGGGGTTTTTGAAATCGTACTTCCTGTGGGGTTTTCGGTTCAAAGAGGATGTTTAAGTTTTTGTATTTTTGGAAGTCCAAGTAAATGAATTGGTTATTTGTGTTTGAGGAATTGGTTATAAGTATGTGTGTGTCTTAGATGGTCATACGTGAATATGAATATGGTGGGTATAAGCGTGTGTCTATAGCTATTGTGTGTTACTGCACATGACTGTATTAGTTATTAGTGCTCATATTATAATATATTGATGTAGACGTTCGTTCAGAATTTTCCGTTGGTTTAAATTGTCAAGGTTATATTATTTGTAAGTTAAAAGTACTTATGAATCTGCTTGTTTTAATTTTATGCAAATCTGTAGATTTCAAGTGTTATTGATTCCTTTGGATTAAGGTAAGAAAACTTAGTAATAAGGATGATATATATATAAATATGTTGGTAATCCTTTGGTTATTATTAACAGTTGGTGATATTGTTGGTTATAGTATTGTGTCGGAATCTCTTGGTCATAGGTAAGTGAGGGAGTGCTGGCTATAAATGTTCTTGTGTGCATGTGTGTTAGCTGTATTTGATCTTTACTTATGCAAATTAGTTTGAAACTTCGTTGTAGAAGTAGGTATTATAAGTCATTGTGTTTGACCGTCATAATAATATGCTCGTGCTTGAAGCATCGAGCTGCTAATGTGCTTGAAAACTTCTTAGTTGTTTATTTATGCTTCGAACTGGTCGCTTACCAACGTCATGGCATACGTCTACTTCTGTATATGATAAACTGTTTATCTCTGCAGACAGTTCGTGCTTCTCAGACACACACACACACACACACATACACACACACACACACACACACACACACACACACACACACACACACACACACACACACACACACACACACACACACACACACACACACACACACACACACACACACACACACACACACACACACACACACACACACACACACACACACACACATCTCCCAGAGGGTATAGATTCGTTCCTCTCAATGTTTGCCGACGATGCAAAAATTATGAGGAGGATTGAAACAGAGGATGATAGTAGGAGGCTACAAGATGACCTGGATAGACTGAGTGAATGGTCCAAGAAATGGCTGTTGAAGTTCAACCCGAGTAAATGCAAAGTAATGAAACTAGGCAGTGGAAACAGGAGGCCAGGCACAGGATACAGAATAGGAGATGAAGTACTTAATGAAACAGACAGAGAGAAAGATCTAGGAGTTGATATCACACCAAACCTGTCTCCTGAAGCCGACATAAAGAGAATAACGTCTGCGGCATATGCGAGGCTGGATAACATCAGAACGGCGTTCAGGAACCTGTGTAAGGAATCATTCAGAATCTTGTACACCACATATGTAAGACCAATCCTGGAGTATGCGGCCCCAGCATGGAGCCCGTACCTTGTCAAGCACAAGACGAAGCTGGAAAAAGTCCAAAGGTATGCTACTAGACTAGTCCCAGAACTAAGAGGCATGAGTTATGAGGAAAGGCTGCGGGAAATGCACCTTACGACACTGGAAGACAGAAGAGTAAGGGGGGACATGATCATAACCTACAAAATCCTCAGGGGAATCGACCGGGTAAACAAGGATGAACTATTCAACACTGGTGGGACGCGAACAAGGGGGACACAGGTGGAAGCTGAGTACCCAAATGAGCCACAGAGACGTTAGAAAGAACTTTTTCAGTGTCAGAGTAGTTAGTAAATGGAATGCATTAGGAAGTGATGTGGTGGAGGCTGACTCCATACACGGTTTCAAATGTAGATATGATAGAGCCCAATAGGCTCAGGAATCTGTACACCAGTTGATTGACGGTTGAGAGGCGGGACCAAAGAGCCAGACCTCAACCCCCGCAAGCACAATTAGGTGAGTACACACACACACACACACAAACACACACACATATATATGTATATATATATATATATATATATATATATATATATATATATATATATATATATATATATATATATATATATATATATATATATATATATATATATATATATATATATATATGTCGTACCTAGTAGCCAGAACGCACTTCTCGGCCTACTATGCAAGGCCCGATTTGCCTAATAAGCCAAGTTTTCATGAAATAATTGTTTTTCGACTACCTAACCTACCTAACCTAACCAAACCTAACTTTTTCGGCTACCTAATCTAACCTAACCTATAAAGATAGGTTAGGTTAGGTTAGGTAGGGTTGGTTAGGTTCGGTCATATATCTACGTTAATTTTAACTCCAATAAAAAAAAAAATACCTCATACATAATGTAACGGGTAGCTTTATCATTTCATAATAAAAAAATTTGAGAAAATATATTAATTCAGGAAAACTTAGCTTATTAGGCAAATCGGGCCTTGCATAGTAGGCCGAGAAGTGCATTCTGGCTACTAGGTACGACATATATATATATATATATATATATATATATATATATATATATATATATATATATATATATATATATATATATATATATATATGTCGTACCTAGTAGCCAGAACTCACTTTTTGGCCTACTATTCAAGGCCCGATTTGCCTAATAAGCCAAGTTTTCCTGAATTAATATATTTTTTCTAATTTTTTTCTTATGAAATGATAAAGCTACCCATTTCATTATGTATGAGGTCAATTTTTTTTTATTGGAGTTAAAATTAACGTAGATATATGACCGAACCTAACCAACCCTACCTAACCTAACCTAACCTATCTTTATAGGTTAGGTTTGGTTAGGTAGCCGAAAAAGTTAGGTTAGGTTAGGTTAGGTAGGTTAGGTAGTCGAAAAACAATTAATTCATGAAAACTTGGCTTATTAGGCAAATCGGGCCTTGCATAGTAGGCTGAGAAGTGCGTTCTGGCTACTAGGTACGACATATATATATATATATATATATATATATATATATATATATATATATATATATATATATATATATATATATATATATATTTATATATATAGTTTAAGAATATATATACGACATATATATATATATATATATATATATATATATATATATATATATATATATATATATATATATATATATATATATATATATATATATATATATATATATATGTCGTACCTAATAGCCAGAACGCACTTCTCAGCCTACTATTCAAGGCCCGATTTGCCTAATAAGCCAAGTTTTCATGAATTAATGTTTTTTCGTCTACCTAACCTACCTAACCTAACCTAACCTAGCTTTTTTTGGCTACCTAACCTAACCTTACCTATAAATATAGGTTAGGTTAGGTTAGGTAGGGTTGGTTAGGTTCGGTCATATATCTACGTTAATTTTAACTCCAATAAAAAAAATTGACCTCATACATAGAGAAAAGGGTTGCTTTATCATTTCATAAGAAAAAAATTATAGTAAATATATTAATTCAGGAAAACTTGGCTTATTAGGCAAATCGGGCCTTGAATAGTAGGCTGAGAAGTGAGTTCTGGCTACTAGGTACGACATATATATATATATATATATATATATATATATATATATATATATATATATATATATATATATATATATATATATATATGTCGTACCTAGTAGCCAGAACTCACTTCTCAGCCTACTATTCAAGGCCCGATTTGCCTAATAAGCCAAGTTTTCCTGAATTAATATATTTACTATAATTTTTTTCTTATGAAATGATAAAGCAACCCTTTTCTCTATGTATGAGGTCAATTTTTTTTTATTGGAGTTAAAATTAACGTAGATATATGACCGAACCTAACCAACCCTACCTAACCTAACCTAACCTATATATATAGGTAAGGTTAGGTTAGGTAGCTAAAAAAAGCTAGGTTAGGTTAGGTTAGGTAGGTTAGGTAGACGAAAAAACATTAATTCATGAAAACTTGGCTTATTAGGCAAATCGGGCCTTGAATAGTAGGCTGAGAAGTGCGTTCTGGCTATTAGGTACGACATATATATATATATATATATATATATATATATATATATATATATGTCGTACCTAGTAGCCAGAACTCACTTCTCAGCCTACTATTCAAGGCCCGATTTGCCTAATAAGCCAAGTTTTCCTGAATTAATATATTTACTATAATTTTTTTCTTATGAAATGATAAAGCAACCCTTTTCTCTAAGTATGAGGTCAATTTTTTTTTATTGGAGTTAAAATTAACGTAGATATATGACCGAACCTAACCAACCCTACCTAACCTAACCTAACCTATATTTACAGGTAAGGTTAGGTTAGGTAGCCAAAAAAAGCTAGGTTAGGTTAGGTTAGGTAGGTTAGGTAGACGAAAAAACATTAATTCATGAAAACGTGGCTTATTAGGCAAATCGGGCCTTGAATAGTAGGCTGAGAAGTGCGTTCTGGCTATTAGGTACGACATATATATATATATATATATATATATATATATATATATATATATATATATATATATATATATATATATATATATATATATATATATATATATATATATATATATATATATATATATATATATATATATATGTCGTACCTAGTAGCCAGAACTCACTTCTCAGCCTACTATGCAAGGCCCGATTTGCCTAATAAGCCTAGTTTTCATGAATTAATGCTTTTTCGACCACCTAACCTACCTAACCTAACCTAACCTAACGTTTTCGGCTACCTAACCTAACCTAACCTATAAAGATAGGTTAGGTTAGGTTAGGTAGGGTTGGTTAGGTTCGGTCATATATCTACGTTAACTTTAACTCCAATAAAAAAAAATTGACCTCATACATAATGAAATGTGTAGCTTTATCATTTCATAAGAAAAAAATTAGAGAAAATATATTAATTCAGTAAAACTTGGCTTATTAGGCAAATCGGGCCTTGCATAGTAGGCTGAGAAGTGAGTTCTGGCTACTAGGTACGACATATATATATATATATATATATAAATATATATATATATATATATATATATATATATATATATATACGACATATATATATATAGGTACGACATATATATATATATATATATAAATATATATATATATATATATATATATATATATATATATATATATATATATTTATATATATATATAGTTTAAGAATATATATATATATATATATATATATATATATATATATATATATATATATATATATACATATATATATATATATATGTATATATATATATATATATATATATATATATATATATATATATATATATATAAATATATATATATATATATATATATATATATATATATATATATATATATATATATATATATATATATATATGTCGTACCTAGTAGCCAGAACGCACTTCTCAGCCTACTATGCAAGGCCCAATTTGCCTAATAAGCCAAGTTTTCATGAATTAATGTTTTTTCGACTACCTAACCTACCTAACCTAACCTAACCTAACTTTTTTGGCTACCTAACCTAACCTAACCTATAAAGATAAGCTAGGTTAGGTTAGGTAGGGTTGGTTAGGTTCGGTCTTATATCTACGTTAATTTTAACTCCAATAACAAAAAATTTACCTCATACATAATGAAATGGGTAGCTTTATCATTTCATAAGAAAAAAATTAGAAAAATATATTAATTCTGGAAAACTTGCCTTATTAGGCAAATCGGGCCTTGCATAGTAGGCTGAGAAGTGCGTTCTGGCTACTAGGTACGACATATATATATATATATATATATATATATATATATATATATATATATATATGTCGTACCTAATAGCCAGAACGCACTCCTCAGCCTACTATGCAAGGCCCGATTTGCCTAATAAGCCAAGTTTTCACGAATTAATATATTTTCTCAAATTTTTTGCTTATGAAATGATAAAGTTACCCATTTCATTATGTATGAGGTCAATTTTTTTGTATTGGAGTTAAAATTGACGTAGATATATGACCAAACCTAACCAACCCTACCTAACCTAACCTAACCTATCTTTATAGGTTAGGTTAGGTTAAGTAGCCCAAAAAGTTAGGTTAGGTTAGGTTAGGTAGGTTAGGTAGTCGAAAAACAATTAATTCATGAAAACTTGGCTTATTAGGCAAATTGGGCCTTGCATAGTAGGCTGAGAAGTGCATTCTGGCTACTAGGTACGACATATATATATATATATATATATATATATATATATATATATATATATATATAAACACAAATCATTAATTTAATCACCGTTGTCCCATGAAGCTTTCACACCTGCCTCACTATCGTCTATACAAAACTCCAGAGTGCTGAATCAGTGCTGAGAGGTTGTGTTGAAAGCACATGCTAAGATTACCTGTTAAAACTATCTGCTGAGATCATCTACTGAGAGCACCTTTTGAGGGCACTTACTTTGAGCACCAACCTTGAGCACCTCTCATCTGACGAGAGAGCTTGCTAAGAACACTTATTCACAGAATCTACAAAGAGCACCGGCTTTGAGCATTTATGGGCAGCACCTACTGAGACTGCGTGCTCAGACCTCCTGGTTAGAGCACATATTTAAATTCAACACAATTCAGAGCATTTTCAAAGAGCGCCTGCTTAAAGCACTCCTGAAAGCACATGTTTACCTCTTTGGTAACTTGAATAGAGTTTATAATTATCGTAAGATTGCAGTGAAAATTGTCCATAGACCTGCATGGATCCCACTTTCCAAGGAGGCGTTAGCAGGCTCTTACGGTCTTGGCCTTTGGTACTGAGCTGGGTATCGAGTGAGGTCCCACATGTGTAACTTGCAACTTTACAAGAAGCCATTTTTGTAATCTATATCGTTGTTATTATTTTTTATTCTTAAAGTAAACAACCAGTTTTATGTATAATAAGAAATTTCTTTCCAGTTATTTGAAAGGATATTTCAGTGAGAGAGAGAGAGAGAGAGAGAGAGAGAGAGAGAGAGAGAGAGAGAGAGAGAGAGAGAGAGAGAGAGAGAGAGAGAGAGAGAGAGAGAGAGAGAGAGAGAGAGAGAGAGAGAGAGAGAGAGAGAGAGAGAGAAGAGAGAGAGAGAGAGAGAGAGAGAGAGAGAGAGAGAGAGAGAGAGAGAGAGAGAGAGAGAGAGAGAGAGAGAGAGAGAGAGAGAGAGAGAGAGAGAGAGAGAGAGAGAGAGAGAGAGAGAGAGAGAGAGAGAGAGAGAGAGAGAGAGAGGACGGACGGGAGGGGGAAGGAAACCACTTGGGAGCACTAATCATAAAACATTATTTATGTCAGGTAATTCTGGGAAATAAATGGCTAGCGATTAGCTTCACACCTTTCTCTCCCACCAGGCTCGATACCCTCCATCCACCACTTAACCACTTACCTATCTCAACTTTCTCACACACCATGTACTAGGTATATTACCCTTTTAAAGCAGGCACCAGGTCTGAACCTTTACCTGTATCACAGAGTATCCTTCCCAATCACTCAATTGTACCGCACGAATCCTTCCGGCAGCCCTCCCACACATCACATGGTACCTATCCTATACTTCCCACAGAGTCCTTGACAGGTGCCACACGGTACCTTTGCCTAGTCCTGCTTCATATCACTATGACACATGCCAAAGAATCAAATCCTTCACCAAATAGAAGCAACTGAAAACTATATA
>NC_091176.1:20222887-20370387 GCF_040958095.1 Procambarus clarkii
TAATAATAATAATAATAATAATAATAATAATAATAATAATAATAATAATAATAATAATAATAATAATAATAATAATAATAATAGCTTGCTATGGCTTGATAGTAAACTCTCTTCACCTCCCATCATTTCTTCTTGCCGTTCCCTATCTTTTCTTTCCACTATTCCTCATCTTTTCATATTTAGCACAACTTAGTCTCCGAGATCCTTTCCCGAACCGCATACTTCCATACCTCCTCATCATTCTCACTCTGATACACAGTTCATGTTTTATGTCACTCACATTTACCCCTTCTTCCCTCCCACTATCTTCTCTACTCTTTGGTCTAATTCCTCTACGCCTTTCCTCCACTACTACCTACTTCCCTACATATACTTAATCTTTGTCAACCCGGTCGTAGAATTCTATTAAGCCAGTCAGGCAAGATTTACCCTCCCTGAACCCATATTGGCGATTTGTCACGAAGTCCCTTCTCTCCAGGTGTGTTACCAGGTTTTTTCTCACGATCTTCTCCATCACCTTGCATGGTATACAAGTTAAGGACACTGGCCTGTAGTTCAGTGCCTCTTGCCTGTCACCCTTTTTGTATATTGGGACCCACATTCGCCGTCTTCTATGTTTCTGGTAGGTCTCCCGTCTCCAATGACCTACTATACACTATTGAGAGTGGCAAGCAACGTGCCTCTGCACACTCTTTCAGTATCCATGGCAAGATCCCGTCTGGATCTTTCTAACATCCAGATCCAGCAGGTGTCTCCTGACCTCCTCACTCGTAATTTCAAACCCTTCCAAGGTCGCCTGGTATACTTCCCTTTCTCATAGCACAGTGACCTCACCTTCTTCTATTGTGAAGACCTCCTGGAACCTCTTGTTGAGTTTTTCACACACCTCTTTGTCATTCTCTGTATACATGTCCTCGCCTGTTCTAGGTTTCAATACCTGTTCTTTCACTGTTGTTTTCCTTCTGATGTGACTGTGGAGTAGCTTTGGTTTGGTCTTGGCTTTGTTTGCAATATCATTTTTATAACTCTTCTCTGCTTCTCTTCTCACCCTTACATACTCATTTCTGGTTCTCTGGTATCTCTCTCAGCTTTCTGGTGTTCTGTTATTCCGGAAGTTCCTCCACGCCCTTTTGTTCAGTTTCTTTGCTTCCATACATGCCCTATTATACCATGGATTCTTCTTTTGCTTCTCGGATTTTTTCCCTTTGGGCAGGGATTAACCTGTTTAATGCCACTTGACACTTTTGGGTGAAATAGCCCATCATATCTTGTACAGACTTTTTTCTGAGGTCTGTGTCCCAAGGTATTTCCCTTAGGAAACAACTTCTCATCTCCTCATATTTCCTCTTTCGATATGCCAGCCTTTTATTTCCTAGTTCTTTTTTGGAGAAGATAATTCCTTGCTCTACCAGGTACTCAAAGTTCAATACACTGTGATCACTCATTCCCAAGGTTGCTTCCATCTTATATCCCACTCATTTAGGGTAAATATCAGATCAAGCATGGCTGGTTCATCTTCTCTCATTCTTGTTGGTTCCTTGATGTGCTGGCTTAGAAAGTTTCTTGTTGCCACGCCCAGCAGCTTAGCTCTCTATGTTTCTGTTCCTCCATGCGGGTTTCTGTTCTCCCAATCTATCTTCCCGTGGTTGAAATCTCCCATAATTAGTAGTCCAGATCCATTCCTGCTAGCAACAGGAGCTGCTCTCTCTGTAATATTAATGGTGGCCATGTTGTTTCAATCATATTCCTGTCTGGGTCTTCTGTCATTTGGTGGTGAATTATATATGACTACGACTATATTTTTTTGTCCCCCAGTTGTTATGGTACCTGTTATGTAGTCACTGAAACCTTCACAGCCCTGAATAACCATCTCCTCAAAATCCCAGCCTTTTCTTACCAGCAGAGCTACACCACCACTACCTCTTCCTTCTCTCTCTTTCTTCATAATAGTCCTTTGGGAACACTGCATTTGTTATGGTTTTTGTTAGCTTTGTTTCTGTGAGTTCTATTATGTCTGGGTTTTCATCTAATACCAATTCTAAAAGTTTATTTGCTTTATTTGTAATTCCATCTATGTTAGTGTACATTGCCTTGACACTCACTTCTGTCCCCTCTCAAATTGCCTCCTTTTGAGTGTTCTGCTGGTGGGGGAAGCTCTTCCATGGGTGTGAGGATTTGTGAGGTGGATAACAGGGTCTCAGAGGATACTGGAATGAGGAGTGGGGGTCAAGTGAAGGGGGAGGGACAGGAAGAGAATGGGGTGAGAGGGGAGGGAGGGAGGACAGGAAGGAAAAGGGGGGAAGGGGGATATGGTGGGAGGAGAGGAGGGGTAGCAGGGTGGGGATAGAGTGTGGGGGGAGGGAGATTTGGCTGAGCATTTGAGTGGGGGGCAGGGTGGGTTTGGGGTAGGAGGGTTTTCTTTGCAGAGGAGGTTGGTGGGGTTGCCCTCCCCTCTGGTGTTACTGGGTAGCTGGTTGTGGGTTTCCCCCTCACTACTGGGGATGTTGTGTTGAAAGCTGTGATTTCTTGGTTTTTCCCTCTCGCCCTGTGCTTCTTCCTTGCTTCTGCCGCCATGGCTTTCTACTCCCTCGGCATGTCCCTCTGGAGGAATACTTTTTTGAATTTTCCCGCATATTGCAGGTGGCTCTTCCTTGTTAGAATGTTCTCCTCTGTGTTCTCGTTTGCAAACACTATCTTTAACAGACGGTCTCGGTCTTTGTTGTACCAGCCTAGCCTGAAAACCTTCTCAATGCTATGCTCAGCCCCTTCCATGTCTGGTGCCTTCAGTATTTCATTCACTGCCGCTTTGTCCATATCATTCCACTCTGTCCTATTGGAGCCTTCCTGCTCACTAATACCCACAGTAACCACTGATCTTTTTCTTTCCAGCAGCTGGCCAGTGGAGTGTGCCGCTTCCTGTGAGGTGGCTGCTTTCATGGCTACCTCCATCACTGCAGACATTACTTCAGAGTTATTTTTTCAGGAGTTCTGCAAATGTTGCTTTTATTGTGGCATTCTCTTCCAAAATACTATTTTTATTTCTAGTCTGACGTGACACGTGAACGCGTTTCGTAATAACTTATTACATTTTCAAAGACTTTTAGTTTACACACACACAACTACAACCTGCAAACACTAAACAGAGTTCTTACTATGCTATGATTTAAACAGCTTTCATTTTTCATTTTATACCCGCATTATGGGTGAGGTGATATGTTACAACAGTTTTGGATAAGGTGAACAAAATTTTCAACACAGAATAGAACACGAAACAATGGGTATTGAAGGTAAGAATGGAAGTAATTGCATAGGGCCTATTGGCCCATATTTCTTGATGCTTTTATATTGGAGCGGATATATTATTTTTTTTATTTTTATATAAAAATAAATAATATATATATATATATATATATATATATATATATATATATACATATATATATATATATATATATATATATATATATATATATATATATATATATATATATATATATATATATATATATATATATATATATATATATCATAGAGGTTTAATCAAAATTTATAACCGTGTAATGAATTATTCTGAGCCAGCTGGAGCGTAAAGAACACACCAACAACGCATTAGTCCGAGTCATCTAACGAGAAAAAATTACATCACGAGACAATTTCGATAATGGGAGTATTCAGGTCGATGGCTTCGAAGTTTCCAAGCTGTCAAACTTACCACAGACCTTACGAGGAAGACCTGATAATGTGCGCTCGTTTACTGGGGAAAAAAACAGGGACTTTATCTCCAGAATTGCTTTTCATTTGCAACTGCTTGGTTGTTTTACTGCATTTATGCTCAGGGTTCGAACCCATGCTAGCTCTGCTGAAAGTTATTTGCTGAGCTGCTTTGAATAAGCGAGATGGCTATGATGGAATGAGTTGTCGAGGTGGCAAAGATGCAGTAATTTAGCGAGGAGACCGCATCGATATTATTTACAGAGTTGGCTGAGTTGCTGTGATTAAGCGAGTCTGAAGAGATGCTGTGATTTAGCGAGTCGGCAGAGATGCTGTGATTTAGAGAGTTCGCTGAGATGCTGTGATTTAGCGAGTTAAATGAGATGCTGTGATTTAGCGAGTTAAATGAGATGCTGTGATTTAATATGATGAATGAGAAGTTTTCGTTCATTAATTCATTAACATTTCCTCAGTTTCTGTAAATTTTCGTACTCACCTAGTTGTGCTTGCGGTGGTTGAGATTTGGCTCTTTGGTCCAGACTCTCAACTGTCAGTTGAGAGTCAGTGTTGCTACACAGAAATTTATGGAATGTTTTTGTTCACTAAAAAGTGTAAATAAACCTAACTCGTTAACTAGGTATTCGTTTTTCTAAGCTTCATCGAATCGTTGTTAAAAAGTTGTCTTTTTTCTCTTACGAAGCTTGCCCAACTACTTAAGTCGGACTGTAAAGCGACGGTCTCGCTTCATGCAGGTTAGCGTTCAATCCCCGACCGTCCAAGTGGTTGGACACTGTACCTTCTCCCCGTCCTATCCGAAATCCTTATCCTGGCCCCATCCAAGTGCTGTATAGTCCTAATGGCATGGCGCTTTTTCCTAATAGTTCCCTTCCCTTCTTACGAAGCTCAAATACCTAATATTTATGTGTATTCAGCATAATTCTGCACACAAAAGAAATTATGAGCAAAAAAGTTAATCACACGATAACTAGCGTTTTAGGGAAAAAATCCACAGGAAGCCGTCGTTATTCCTTGAAATAGTTAGTAAATTTCTTCAGGAATTCTTAAGCTATTCATAAAAATTTCAGGAAAATTTATTTTTATTCTTTTTACACTAATAAAATTCCAGTAAAATTCAACTTTATCCCTTGGTAAAGGAATATAAAAGCAACTACACTCATCCAGACATGCATAAATGCATCCATTGACACACACACACACACACACACACACACACACACACACACACACACATACACACACACACACACACACACACACACACACACACACACACACACACACACACACACACACACACACACACACACACACACACACACACACACACGCACACACACACACACACACACACACACACACACACACACACACACACACACACACACACACACACACACACACACACACAAACACACACTAGAGCCCAGTAGGCCCAGGAACCTGTACATCAGTTGACTGACAGTTGAGGGGCAGTGCCCCTCAACCTCCTGTCAACTCAGTGTTGACAGGAGACGATGACCAGCAAGAACGCTTCATGGGTACAATGTTTGATGCAGCACAGTGCATCAACTTGCTTCGCTGCTTCAACTTGACTACCGTAAAGTTTCTTCAACATGCTGCTGAAGATGTACCTGCATCAATGTCCTGCTGTTGATGTAATTGCGTCAACGTCCAGCTGATTACGTAAATGCATAAAAGTTCAGCTTATGATGTAACTGCCTTAACGTGCAGTTGATGACGTAACTGCATCAACGTATAGTAGATGACGTAACTGCATCAACGTCTAATTGATCACGTGACTGCATCAACGTGTAACTGGTGACGTAAATGGTTCAACGTCCAGCTGATGAGGCAAGCTCAATGTATTCTTTATGAATTCCATTTTCTTGAGCAAACATCAGTGTGTGTTATTAATTTAGTGTTATCTTTAATGTGAGGAAAGAGACGAATATGTAAACAGCTCTTCTCTTCCCACACATTATTATTTAAACAACGCTTATCTGTATGTAAACAACACTTGTCTGTATAAACTACTCACGTCTTTATGTAAGCAACGGTTGTCCCCATGTCAACAGCACGTGTCTACACACACTTTTCTGTGTGTACGCAATGCTTGTCTACGTGTAAATAATGCATGTTTGTTTGTTAACAAATGTAAGAAAAAGTGAAGAACAGGAGAACAATACTGAAGAGCAGTACAACCAAGCGGGAGAACATATATGCAACAGGAAAACCTAACAGAAGCACATATAAGCATGTTCTTTTGAAAGTGGTCCAGAACGGACCGAAACGTCTGTTTCTATATGTTTGGAAGTGTTAGTTGAAGAACAGATAAGAATAAGAAAAAACTATTAGATGACCAGGAAAGAACAGGAGACCTAATAGTAGGTACTGACTAAGAACAGAGAGAATAATCGAAAATTCACTAGAACGAAAAACACAGGCAAGCACTCACCGAAATCGAAAGTGGCCGTGACGACGGTAGCAGAAAGTATGAGGAAACAGAGCACTAGGGAGGGCAGTATATGGCCAGGAAGGAAATGTCGCAGGGATAATATTGTGCAGGACGAGTCATATCTGAGCTCCCTGTTCGGCCGCACTCTCAGTGGTGTTCCACATCTAGGCTCCTGCGAGGCTCCCACTGCGGCAGGAAGGTCACATGTAGGTTCCTGCGAGAATCCCATTGTGTTAGAAACACCACATCTGGGTTCCTGTGAGGGCACCACAGAGGCGGTAACCTCACATCTGGGTTCCTGTGAGGGCACCACAGTGGCGGTAACCTCACATCTGGGTTCCTGTGAGGGCACCACAGCAGCGGTAACCTCACATCTGGGTTCCTGTGAGGGCACCACAGAGGCGGTAACCTCACATCTGGGTTCCTGTGAGGGCACCACAGTGGCGGTAACCTCACATCTGGGTTCCTGTGAGGGCACCACAGTGGCGGTAACCTCACATCTGGGTTCCTGTGAGGGCACCACAGCAGCGGTAACCTCACATCTGGGTTCCTGTGAGGGCACCACAGCGGTGGTAACCCCACATCTAGGCAGCTGCGAGGCTCCCATCGCGGCAGGAAACCTACAGCGACTCACCGCCACTACCACCATCACTTCGTTGTCCGTCCTCACACAAATTTCTCGTTCACCATAAAGGTTTCAGCTAATTTGGGCTGTTGTACCACATCTCACTACCGGTTTTTTGGGATGGTTTCTATTATGTTTAATTAACTTTCGTTTGCTGCTCACAGTTCCGTTGGTCTTTGGTGGGTCATTAAGGACATAATTTCCATTTTCACTGTTATCTTTGCAAAATTTTGTATCTTTATGAACGTCCGGTCTGGTTGTTTGATCTCTTATTTTTACCAGTGTTTATTGCAGTGATGTGACGTATGCAGATTAGCTCTTTTAAGTTGACAATCAGTGGGTTTGTTGATAGTCGGATGCGTCGGTCTGTAGACTGAAGGGCCGGTTGGTGGGGTTGTTAGGCTGGGGAAGGAGCTTGTGGGAGAACTTGGGAAATCATCTAGAAGAGGAGAGCTTCAACAGTTTCCTGGAACAGAAAAATAAAGACCAGGTTACAAATAGCATTAACCAAAAATTATGTTTGTAGTCTCTCTCTCGCTCTCTTTCTCTGTCTCTCCTCTCTGTCTCCTTCTCTCTCTCCCTCTGTCTGTCTGTCTGTCTGTCTGTCTGTCTGTCTCTCTCTCTCTCTCTCTCTCTCTCTCTCTCAACACTCTCACAACCCAAGAGAATAAAAGAGGGAACCAACAGCATTTTCTTTCTTCTTTGGAGTTCCAAACTTCGAAAGTTGGTGGAAATTTTCTGCTCTGAGAGTAATTAATTTACTGAGTAAAGGACTCTCGAATGGAATTTTTAATCGTCACATCTGTCACTTGGGAACATGTGTCTGTCTGATTTTTTGTTTTAATTGTTTTGTAAATATATTATAGTGTGTGTGTTTATTTACTAGTTGTTGTGTTTCTAGAATTGAGTTATTTACACTTGGACACCGTCTTTCTAACCAGTCTATTCTTACATTATTACATCTACTATAAATATCATATATTTCTCTCTACCACATGTACACACACACAAACACACACATATCCCCAGGAAGCAGCCCGTAGCAGATGTTTAGCTCCCAGGTACATCCCTACACCTATCTTGTGTGAGTGTGCGTGTGTGTTTGTGTGCGCATGTGTACTTACTTAATTGTGCTTGCGGTGGTTGCGCTTCGGCTCTTTGATCCAGCCTTTCAACCGTCCATCAACTGGTGAACAGATTTCTGAGCCTATTGGGCTCTTTCATCTACGTATAAAATTATGTTTCGAGTCTGTCTTCAGCACATTTCAGTCTAGTGCATTCTATTTGTTAACTACTCTACTGTGTGTGTGTGTGTGTGTGTGTGTGTGTGTGTGTGTGTGTGTGTGTGTGTGTGTGTGTGTGTGTGTGTGTGTGTGTCCAAACTCTCACAAGGCTTGACTTGTGAGAGTTTGATCCACCAAGCTGTTGCTTGGAGTGGCCCGCAGACCCACACACCCACCACAGCCCGGTTGGTCCTGAACGTCTTTTAGAAAACAGTCTACTTTTCTCTTGAAGATGTCCACGGTTGTTCCGGCAATATTTCTTATAGTCGCTGGGAGGACGTTGAACAGCCGCGGACCTCTGATGTTTATACAGTGTTTTCTGATTGTGCCTATGGCACCTCTGCTCTTCACTGGTTCTATTCTGCATTTTCTTCCATATCGTTCAATCCAGTGCGTTGTTATTTTACTGTGTAGATTAGGGACCTGGCCTTCCAGTATTTTCCATGTGAATATTAATTGGTATCTCTCTCGTCTCCTTTCTAGTGAGTACATTTGGAGAGCTTTGAGACGAATCCAATAATTTAGGTACTTTATCGTGTTCATGCATGCCGTATATGTTCTCTGTATTCCCTCTATTTCAGCAATCTCTCCTGCTCTGAAGAGGAAAGTGAGTACTAAGCAGTACTCAAGACGGGACAACAAAAGTGACTTGGAGAGTACAACCATCGTGATGGGATCCCTGGATTTGAAAGTTCTCGTAACCCATCCTATCATTTTTCTGGCTGACGCAATATTTGCTTGGTTATGCTCCCTAAACGTTAGATCGTCGGACATCATTATTACTAAATCCTTGACGTGCTGTTTTTCTACTATGGGAAGATTCGATTGTGTTTTGTACCCTGTAATATGTTTCAGGTCCTCATTTTTGAGGTATTTGAGTACCTGGAATTTATCGCTGTTAAACATCATGTTATTTTCTGCTGCCCAATCGAAAACTTTGTTGATATCTGCTTGTAATTTTTCCATGTCTTCAGCAGAGGTAATTTTCATGCTGATTTTTGTGTCATCTGCAAAGGATGACACGAAGCTGTGACTTATATTTTTATCTATATCTGATAGGAGAATAAGGAACAGCAGTGGTACAAGGACTGTACCTTGAGGTACAGCGCTTATAACTGCGCTTGGACTTGATTTTATTTGATTGACTGTTACTCTTTATGTTTAGTTCGACAGGAAGTTGAGCGTCCTACTTTACCAGTTATTCCTACTGACCTCATTTTGTGTGCAATCATCCCATGATCACATTTGTCGAATGGCTTTGCAAAGTCTGTGTATACAACATCTGCATTTTGCTTTTCTTCTAGAGCTTCTGTGATTTTGTCATAGTGGTTGAGTAACTGTGACAGACAGGATCTTCTCGCTTTAAATCCATGTTGTCCTGGGTTGTGTAACTCATTATTTACCATAAAACTAGAAATTTGATTCCTAATCACTCTTTCAAAAACTTTTATTATGTGTGATATTAGTGCAACTGGCCAATATTTTTTGCCAAGGCATTACTTTCCCCTTTGTGCAAAGGACCTATATCTGCAGATTTAAGTGCTGCTGGTATCTTCTCTGGATCCAGGCTCTTTCTCTGGATCCAGGCTCTTTCTTATTACGCTGAGTGCTCGCGCTACTGGTACTTTACAGTTCTTTATGAATATTGAATTCCATGAGTCAGGCCCAGGAGCTGAGTGCATGGGCATATAGTCAATTTCTCTTTTAAAGTCTTCCGAGTTTGTGTTAATATCTGTTATATTATCTGCAGCTTGAATGTCATTCACAAAGAAGCTGTCTGGGTCATCAACTTTCATGTTGTTTATTGGTGTGCTAAACATAGCCTCAAACTAGCTTCTTAGAATATCACTAATTTCTTTGTTGTTCTCTGTGTACGTGCCTTCAGTTAAAGGTGTGTGTGTGCGTGTGTGTGTGTATGTGTGTGTGTGTACTTACCTAGTTGAGCTTGCGGGGGTTGAGCTCTGGCTCTCTGGTACCGCCTCTCAACTGTCAATCAATTGGTGTACAGGTTCCTGAGCCTACTGGGCTCTATAATATCTACACTTGAAACTGTGTTTGAAGTCAACCTCCACCACATCATTCCCTAATGCATTCTATTTGTCAACTACTCTGCCACTGAAACAAATCTTTCTAACGTCTCTGTGGTTATACCTATAACTTATTATAGGTATAGGTTAAGTAATAATTGTAATTACGAAGCAATAAGATGCTTATCTTAACATACTAAGAAGGTTAGGTAAGGTCGGTGTTTTCTATGAAGCTTTTCAAGGTAAACTAGTATGTTCAGTATGTCACATATGCACGTATTTAATAAGTCAATATTGACTATACGAAAGTGCGAGAACGGGTTGGTCCCCTAGTGCGTGTGCCCCTTGTGGTAAATAACCTGTCTTTATTTTCCCTATCAATTCCTTTGAGAATCTTGTATGTGGTGATCAACCTGTCCTCTTATAAATACCATCGCTTTTGGCCGTTTGTCCGTATGGCCGAAAGTGGACGTAATTTGAAAATTAAAAAAATTGAAGATAAATTTGGGAATTTTTTTTTCAACATCAGTAAGTTAAGAGTCCTCTGATAGGTTAGGTGGGCAAGAAATTCTCATAAAGTTTCAAAACGTTATCAAAAATGTTAATTGAAAGTTTCCTCTCTTAACCTTACCGAGTAAGCCGGACGACTCTAACAGAAAACGGGACAGTACGTCTCTTTTGTGACCCGATTTCATTTCAAATTACGTCCACTTTTGGCCATAGCGCGCATACGAGCGAAAAGCGACGTTATTTTTAAGAGGACGGGTTGGGTGATAATGTCCCTCCCCTAACTCTTCTGTCTTCCAGCGACGTGAGGTTTAATTCCAATTGTCTTTCCTCGTAGCTCATACCTCTCAACCCGGGTCTAGTCTGCAGAAAATTTTTGAACCTTTTCCAGTTTAGTCTCATACTTGACTTGATATGGACTCCATGCTGGGGCTGCATACTCCAGGATTGGTCTGACATAGGTGGTATGCAAAGTTCTGAAAGATTTCTTACACAAGTTACTTAAGGTCGCTCTTATGTTAGCAAACCTGGCATATGTCGCTGATGTTATCCTCCTGATATGGGCTTCAGAGGACAGGTCTGGCGTGATATCAAACGTTATGCAGCTGATTATATAAGCACATATGCGCAGATAAAAACAAACAATAATTATAAATCATGAAGACAGTTACGCAGACAACTTGAAGAGTTATGCATTGTTATTCAGGAAGGTACGCAGACATACAAGGAAACAGCTATGCAAATGTATATACATAGACCAGATCTGGCCAGATATCTGTTTGTTCCCCGAGCTGCATTTTTCCCTGGGAGTTAAACATCGTACTGCGCTGCATTCAGTATAAATTTGCATTTATTTCGTCGAAGTGAAGTCGTGGTCTGGTAACGTATTGACTTTTGCCAATTTTTACTCAAGGAATTTCAACAGCATGTCACCCATCACTCACTGCTCTATTCATGGCATGTGAATTCGGAGCTTGCTGTGTATCAGAGGTTTAATAATTCGATATTCAATTTACCACAGGTGTTTACATTATTTTTTATTATGTAACATGAATATGAACTCCTCAGAGTTGATCATAAACCAAAAGTCAAAAAACTAAAACAGGTATGTAAGTGTAGTTTTTTCTTCTTCTGTATAATATGGAACAAAAAACAAAATCCTACGCTAAACCTAGCAAAAGTGTTCGAACAAAATAATAAAATGAAAGCAGTTCTATCTGAATGCTTTTTGTGCACTGTTTGGTTCTCTTTGGCAGCCTGAATAAAGCTCACAATGGAAGCGAGATATAAGTTTCTTTCGTTCGACGATAAGAACTCCTGTTATGAAGAAAGTCGCTCTCCCAAGATATGCTTAGTGTTTTCGAGTAGCTGTATCACGTTATTTTGTTGTTGTGACTTTGCTTATATTTTTTTTTTGCTTATATATATATATATATATATATATATATATATATATATATATATATATATATATATATATATATATATATATATATATATATATATATATATATATATATATATATATATATATATATATATATATATATATATATATATATGCTATTGTAACCCTTCTGGATAATAATTTCTCTAACTCACAGTCTTAGGTTATATATCCTGGACCACAAGACTTTGTATTTCCTTTTCACTGAGCATCCGGAATGCCTTCACTGTCTTGCTAGCATATATAGGATGCTTCGGTGGCTTTGATGACTGCCGCGTTCTCCTTCACCCAGAGATCTCATGGTCCAGTTTAGTGACTGGAAACGCGTCTCAGGGCAAAAAACAGGTCTGGTCGGAATTTACACATAGCCTGAGGCGCTTGGTCGACGTGTTGTTCCGCAGGCTGCTCACCAAACGCTCTCGGGATAATAGAATTCTGCTTTCGGGTGCTTTACACATTAACTAGAGTGCTGTTGTTTCCTCCTCCTACTGCAGTTGATGCTGCTTCGTGATGATGATGATGAAGTTTATGCTGCTTTTAACGATGTTGTGACGATAAATTAATGATGATGCTGTTTCTAATGTGATGATGAAAATGATCTTGGTGATGATTATGGTTTTCATGAATATGCTACTGCTGCTCTTAATTCTGATGATGAGAATGATGAGGAGGGTCATAATGATTGACTCAGTTCGTTATTCTACTGTTGGTTACTGCAGTTGGTAATTCTTGCTGTTGTTTATCTTGCTTATTTCTCTAGCTGTGGTTTCTTCTGTTGATATTGCGGACTGCTTCATGCTGATGTTGTAACGTCTGCTTCCCGATGTAGCAGCTGGTGTTGCTACCTACTACAGCTGCTTCCTCTAACGTATTTACCCTCTATAGCCCACAGCTCTGTTTGGTGTGGGCTCGGCAGTTCCTGTTGGAACTTCATCTCTTATTTGCTAGTCGTACTGCTGCTGTTTCTTTAACTAATACTGTAGTTACTGCGGTTGTGGTGTGGCTTCATCTTTCTCATAATGTGGAGGTTTTAGATTCCTAATTCATTTCATTCTACTGCAAGTGCTTTTAGCTTCTGATGTTTCTGTTGTCTTTCAGCTGTTGTTCAAGAACTCGTTCATGTCTTTATCTGTACGAGATGTGTGAAATGATCTGAGCATCTTCTTCGTAACATCATCACATTAGATTCGCAACTAATGCTAAATAAACTCTACAATTATTTTTCAGTAGATAAGAATACTGATTTTACGATAAAAACAATGAATCTTAAATTTTATAATATATCAAGGATGAAAACGATGACTCTTAGGTGAGGACCAAGACTCATCGATGACGCTGGTGGTTATAGAATTTGGACGATGACTTTGGTATGAGACCCAAAGACACGAGACGAGGGTGGTGACTCTGAGGCGATTCCTGGCCAGCTTAGTGACAAACATGTGACAAATGAACGAATAAGTGCACGATGCTTGGGGTAATAACTTCGTTCCGAACCATAAAGCTGGTTACAGTTACTAGCCTGTAATTACCTACATGTTTATAAGACTGCACGGGAATATTGCATAACTGATTAATGAGATATTGTTTATTTCGTTTTAAATAATGTCTCTAGAGCAGAACCCCAACAAGAACTTGGCACTATCTTTGAAATTGTGCAGTTTCCAGTGAAACAGAAAGAACCTGTTACGTATTATAAACATATTAGGGGAGCTGAAAGCTTTAGGTAGCGAGATCTGATCAAGGGATAATACACCAATGTGGAGATTCCTAACGAAAAAGTAAAGAAATAATTTACAAGGTGAAAAAGTGTAGTCAGAGTACATAACGCAACAATGATTCAATAACACTAGAGTAGGAATATCTAAGCTAAGTTTGATATGAATGTAACATCAGAGTCTGGTGGGAAGGAAGCAGCGATAAAGATAGATTTACTGTACTCAAAAAGCAAGCATAAAATAGATAGAAGGAGTGAGGTCTTTGATCGCCGGCCAAGCGCGTAACTTTCGATTGGACCTTGTCAAGGATTGGAGATCATTATGCAAAACCAGAGAGTGGTTTTATACGAGACTGAACTCGGTCTTTACTACAACGGATGAAAGGTCACGTAGAGGGACGAGTTAAAGTTGATATCTGAGCTGTCGTCTCTTAAAATCCATGTAGTTACAACTGGAGTCTCGCTGATTTGACAAGGTGAGCTTCCAAGACACGATGAACAGCTCTAAAAATAGAAACCACCACTATTTTGTGTATGTGTGTGTGTGTGTGTGTGTGTGTGTGTGTGTGTGTGTGTGTGTGTGTGTGTGTGTGTGTGTGTGTGTGTGTGTGTGTGCTCACCTAATTGTGCTTGCGGGGGTTGAGCTCTGGCTCTTTGGTCCCGCCTCTCAACCGTCAATCAACTGGTGTACATATTCCTGAGCCTATTGGGCTCTATCATATCTACATTTGAAACTGTGTATGGAGTCAGCCTCCACCACATCACTTCCTAATGCATTCCATTTACTAACTACTCTGACACTGAAAAAGTTCTTTCTAACGTCTCTGTGGCTCATTTGGGTACTCAGCTTCCACCTGTGTCCCCTTGTTCGCGCCCACCAGTGTTGAATAGTTCATCCTTGTTTACCCGGTCGATTCCCCTGAGGATTTTGTAGGTTGTGATCATGTCCCCCCTTACTCTTCTGTCTTCCAGTGTCGTAAGGTGCATTTCCCGCAGCCTTTCCTCATAACTCATGCCTCTTAGTTCTGGGACTAGTCTAATAGCATACCTTTGGACTTTTTCCAGCTTCGTCTTGTGCTTGATAAGGTACGGGCTCCATGCTGGGGCCGCATACTCCAGGATTGGTCTTACATATGTGGTGTACAAGATTCTGAATGATTCCTTACACAGGTTCCTGAACGCCGTTCTGATGTTTGCCAGCCTCGCATATGCCGCAGACGTTATTCTCTTTATGTGGGCTTCAGGAGACAGGTTTGGTGTGATATCAACTCCTAGATCTTTCTCTCTGTCTGTTTCATTAAGTACTTCATCTCCAATTCTGTATCCTGTGCCTGGCCTCCTGTTTCCACTGCCTAGTTTCATTACTTTGCATTTACTCGGGTTGAACTTCAACAGCCATTTGTTGGACCATTCACTCAGTCTATCCAGGTCATCTTGTAGCCTCCTACTATCATCCTCTGTTTCAATCCTCCTCATAATTTTTGCATCGTCGGCAAACATTGAGAGGAACGAATCTATACCCTCTGGGAGATCATTTACATATACCAGAAACAGTATAGGTCCAAGGACTGACCCCTGCGGGACTCCACTTGTGACGTCTCGCCAATCTGAGACCTCACCCCTCACACAGACTCGTTGTCTCCTGTTGTTTAGGTACTCCTCTATCCACCGGAGTACCTTCCCTCTCACTCCAGCATGCATCTCCAACTTTCGCACTAGCCTCTTGTGTCTAGTCTAGTCAAGGATAAGACTAAACTGGAAAAGGTTCAAAGGTTTGCCACCAAACTAGTACCCGAGCTGAGAGGTATGAGCTACGAGGAGAGACTACGGGAAGTAAACCTCACTTCGCTGGAAGACAGAAGAGTTAGGGGGACATGATCACCACATTCAAGATTCTCAAGGGAATTGATAGGGTAGATAAAGACAGGCTATTTAACACAAGGGGCACACGCACTAGGGGACACAGGTGGAAACTGAGTGCCCAAATGAGCCATAGAGACGTTAGAAAGAATTTTTTTAGCGTCAGAGTGTTTGAAAAATGGAATGCATTAGGAGGTGATGTGGTGGAGGCTGACTCCATACACAGTTTCAAGTGTAGATATGATAGAGCCCAATTGGCTCAGGAATCTATACACCAGTTGATTGACGGTTGAGAGGCGGGACCAAAGAGCCAGAGCTCAACCCCAGCAAACACAACTAGGTGAGTAACTAGGTGAGTACAGAAACACACATTGAGTCAAAATCTAAAGTAATATAAGTCAATAATGTAAAAAAATTCGGCGATATGCCGTAAGACCTGAGCCAGGATTGAAAATGTTAGAATAAGAGGGAGAACTTAAAAAACTGGATCTTACAACATTACGTATTAGACGGGATTGACAAGACATGATTGCGACATAAAAGATTTTAATGAACAATGACAAACTTTATACGGATCAACATTTTAGCAGGTGTAACAGCAGACCGGGAGGCTATGGATGGAAGCTGGAGACACACAGGAGCCTTTGGGATGTAAGGAACAACTAATTTGTTCGACCAAGAGGAGGCTCTAGTTAAGGAAAATAATTTACGCAGATATATAAATACAGAACGACTTAAATCTATTGTCTCAGGTTCCATACCATTCAATGGCCGACAGCTGAAAAGGTGGAGGTCAGGAGCAGATCCTCAGTTCTGCGGGCACAATTTATTGAGAAAAATTAGGTGAGCGCACAGGGAGAACAACGGTCATTATGAACGCGTCGTTGGGTTGCCTCGGAGTCAGCTAACTCGCATTCCTGACAGTGCCACTCGTCACACCTTGATGAACGCTCGTGGACGACCCCCTCCCCCTCCTTCACACCCTTCCACCTCACCCCCCTTCACGCCCCTCCACCTCACCCCCATCCCCTTTCCACCACCGCCACAACTCTGCATCCTCCAACACCCAATACCCCTTCTCTATCTCCCTTGCTCCTCTGGTATCCTCTCCAAACCCTCTCTCACCCCAACCCTCGGCTCTCTCACTACCTCCACTACTCTCCAACACCCAGAATCCCCCAGACATTACTGGCGAAAATAGCACCTGTTGAGTGAGTCAAGTGTCACCTTACAAGCCAGACCTGCAGGATAATTTGTTCTCGCCCTGAACATCAGTTAATCCGTTTCCATTCACAGTGCTTAATACAGGTTTTCAGGCGTCACGGATATCAAACCCTGTTGTGGTCATCGAAGTTTCTCTGGCCTACGGCTGGACATTCTCCGGGACGCAAAACACAGCGACCAGATGAATCTGAGTTACTTATTTACTGCAGTGTGAACCGAATCAGGTGTAAATATTCACTCACAAATGTCTCGCTCTACTAGGGCATCGAACCCATAACCAATGAGTTGTGAAGTGACTAATCACTACGCTACTGATTGTTCTGATTCTTTGAAAATGTTGTTATTGGTGAGTAGGTGCCAGACAGACAGAACTATCGAAATATTTAACATTTGCATGTTGATATGTATAAATGTGAACCTGAAAATGTCAATCATACTTCAGCTGCATAAGAATCATCAAGTTAAATATGTTATCAGCGCCTCGGTGACTGGTGTAGCGTAGTAAAAAAAATACTCAGGATAAAAGTCAGTTGTTCTTAGCTTCTATGATTTGAAGATACGAATCGTTGATTGTTGGAATGGACCATTTACAAATCAGTGAGTTTTTTTTATTTATGATTTGGGACAGTAGAAATTGTTTGAAGCTGCAAATCCCGATTCGACACTATTAAGTCATCGATAAATAATTTAGTAATTCGACCGATTTCAGTTCCCGGACGAACTATTGCATGACTGTGGCTCAAATACAAAATGCTGTATTCTGAAAACAATTTGGGTGCTAACGCGTTGCTGTTGATTCACCTAAAACAAAATTATTCCTAAATGCGGAGCTGTTGTCAATGCAACACCTACTGTTGACTCACTTTGTAACGGTTTGCGTGTCGCACGCTAACACGCACTCTCCCTTCTTACATATTTATTCCTAAAAAAATATAATACATTATGTAAATAGTGGCTCCCCTTTGTTTCTGTTGCACAAGAGCAAAAAAAATATGTTTATTCTGCCACATAAACACTCCCACTCTATGAAATAAACACACATCAACAACAAATAAATTCCACATAAACACACATCAAATCCCACTCCAGGAAATCGGAGGGGGAATTTGACGGATTTCTACCTTGCAAATGAAGTCTTTATTTGTAAATGGAAGTGTCTGCTGGTCCGAGGTTAGAGATCAGACGCTTGGGGCTAACTTCCCACAATTCGTCCCCAGCAGTTGCTGTTAAGGTCTGACACAACAGGAGTGTGTCCGGATTTGAGTCAAAGAAAACAGAGCCAAGGGATCGTATGCCAAATTGACTCCACAAAGGGAATTGCCAAGTATTTCCTAGGTCTGTCTGTGTGTCTCTTCCTATCTATCTCAATTTCTACTTCTTTCTCTCTCTACCTAGTTGTTTATATAGCTATCTTTTCGCTTTCTCTCACGCCTTTCCCCATCCCTACATAACACCCGTCAAGAAGCACAGTAACAATTTTATACGTCTCTGATACTTTTCTATATTTCCTCTTGTCTTCCCAAATACATGGTTGAGTTAGTTCAGCAACAACTCCATGTTTATCACACGCCATGTTTCCCACTTATCAACACGCAAGACGCCATGATAATAGCCTACGGGTGCATATAATTGCAAGTATTTAGAGAAGCATTTAACTTAGTTTAACATTTAACTTTCTGGTGTTCTGTTATTACGGAAGTTCCTCCATGCCCTTTTATTCAGCTCCTTTGCTTTCATACATTCCCTATTAAAGCACGGATTCTTCCTTTGCTTCTCTGTTTTTTCCTGTCGGGCTGGGACAAACCTGCTTACAGCCTCCTGACACTTTTGGGTGACATAGTCCATCATGTCTTGTACAGACTTGGTTCTGAGTTCTGTGTCCCATTGTATATCCCATAGGAATTTATTCATCTCCTCATAGTTTCCCTTTCGGTACATCAGCCCTTTGTTTCCCAGTTCTTTTTTGGGGGTGATAATTCCTAGGTCAACCAGGTACTCAAAGCTTAATACACTATGATCACTCATTCCCAAGGAGGCTTCTAACTTAACTTCCCTTATATCCGACTCATTTAGGGTAAATATCAGATCAAGCAACGCTGGTTCATCCCCTCCTTTCATTCTTGTCGGTCCCTTGACGTGTTGACTTGGAAAGTTTCTTGTTGCCACATCCAGCAGCTTAGCTCTCCATGTGTCTGGGCCTCCATGTGGGTGTGTGTGTGTGTGTGTGTGTGTGTGTGTGTGTGTGTGTGTGTGTGTGTGTGTGTGTGTGTGTGTGTGTGTGTGTGTGTACTCACCTATTTGTGCTTGCAGGATCGAGCATTGACTCTTGGATCCCGCCTTTCCAGCTATCGGTTGTTTACAGCAATGACTCCTGTCCCATTTCCCTATCATACCTAGTTTTAATCCTACCTAGTTTGTGTGTGTGTGTGTGTGTGTGTGTGTGTGTGTGTGTTTGTGTGTATGTGTGTGTGTGTGTGTGTGTGTGTGTGTGTGTGTGTGTGTGTGTGTGTGTGTGTGTGTGTGTGTGTGTGTGTGTGTGTGTGTGTGTGTGTGTGTGTGTGTGTGTTTGTGTGTGTGTGTGAGTGTGTGTGTGTGTGTGTGTGTGCGTGTGCGTGTGTATGTTTGTGAGTGTGTGAATGTTTCTGAATGTGTATACATTCTGTCTCAAACTTGAAATATGGGGGGGGGGGGGGGTGGAAATATATCAAACTTAAAAATGTAAATCTAACTTCAGATTTTCAATTTGAGATGACGGCAGTCTGGGTTGAATAGGCAAGAGATGGCTTCCCTGCGTGTTTCAGGTTTGATCTCCGTCTACGAATGTCTCAGTGAACTCCGTGTCTGAAGTGCTTGCTGACCGACAATAACTCTGGGAGAAATAATACCCAACTAGCTCTCATCAGCACCTACGCAACAACAATGAATTGACCAATAACAAAGCCAACGCAAAAACCAATGGCACCATCCCACACAAGGTCCACTACCACATCAGCATCGTCACCATAACCACCACTCCAACCATCACTACCACAACAACTATTACTACCAACAATATCCAGTAACCCTCATTCTAAGTACACATAATGACTACCACTTCCACAAATATACACAACACCCAAAACTACCACTAACAATGTACTCAATAACCACAACCACCACCACCAGTACCCCTACCAGCATGGACACCGCCACCACCATCAGCACTTCCACCCAGAAAAAATTATTACCTTAAACCACTACACCCACTCCATCAGACACACCCAATCACCACCACTATTACAGTCACCACAAATACACCCATGAATATCACAATCACCTCCGCAACAACTACGACGTCTAGAACCACCACAACCCCCTTCCCCTTCCCCTTCCCCTTCCCCTTCCCCTTCCCCTTGCCCATCACTGTGGGAAATTTCCGTCCCACACCAGTCACAAGCCAATATGACTATACATGAAAATGAAAAGGCTGGTTGCAAGTATTTGAAATATAGTGTGGTAATAAAAGCTGCCATAAGCTTGGTCACGTTATAACAAATTTCAAGTCAAGACAGAGATCCTACTCATTCATTCACGGGAGAAATTCTACGGCCAATATGCATGCAATCTCCATCAAGTGTCAGTCTTTAAGATTACCTCGCGTGAATAAAAATCATTGTTTTTGTTCCTGCACTGAAGTCGTGTTGGTGCTGATTTCAGTGTATACCGTAAGAGCTATTTGTATACACAAAATAAATTATTATATGGTGTTGAGGCTTATAGTGATGAATGTGTATACATCAATTTTTTTTATATGGTGAAAGGGCTTGGAGTAAAGTATGTATTTACAAATAATGATATTTTATGGTTTACAGGAAACCATATTTCTCACGTCATGAAGAAATTGAAAAGTTATTGTTCCTATAGATTATCACTTTCAATTCATCATTACAGGCAAGAGTGGCTATCCTAACATATATTGTTATAATCAGATATACAGACGACCATTAGTGTAATTAATGTGCTCTGCACTGGATGTGTATCATGACATTAATTAAGTATATTCCTCCATTACCAGTTTATTTTGTTGCGGTAATCAACGCAGAAATAAAAATAGCTCAAAATGACATATTTTGTTTATCTGCTTGGAAGCAGTATTACTACAGTGATTATTCTTGAAATGTTATATTTAAAAATCTGTAGATTGGTTTATTCTGTATATGACAAATTTGCCTCATATTATAACTTATATATTACATATATACATATCCTCACCAGAGAGCATCCAAATTATGTATTCTGAAAATACCTTGTAAACATGGGACTAAATATATTTCCAAATGTCAGACAGGAGAAACAAAATAGGGAAGCTTTATGTTGTTGGAACTACAAAAGGATACAAGAATATGCATATGTAACTGACAGCAGGTTTTCATTTATACATGTTTCATTAAATATGACTGCATATTCTGTATTGATTATTTTCTTGTTTAGGGCTTCTATCTCTCTGACTCGTTTTCTTGCATCTGGATTTAATTGGAAGAGGAGTTCTCCAAAACTCATGTTCGTTCGAGGTGAAAAAAAATAAATAAATAACTGTAGAATGTATTAAACTTATTAAATAATTACACAACGTTTCGAACTTACATGGTTCATTCTCTAGTGATGTGACAGAACAAGGCATAATAGATTTATAACATTAGGGGGTCATGTGGGAACCGACCTGTGAGATTTATATTTATTTAATTTATATGAATTTATATTTACGTTAATTTATATACTTCGATAGCAATTTGTGTGATGATAAGTGGACTGTATTTCTGCAATAATTTCATAATCTCACAAATCGATCCTCTACACATTAGGGGGTTTATATTAATTAAATTTACATATATGCAGCCAATCAAACCACAGTATTAGACTACATACATTAAAGAGGTTCCTTATCTTATTTGTACAGCAGGCCTTAGTCCACCAGGTATAACCAGGATGTAGACACCACATTTTCCCTCTTTGAGGTAGCTTCCATCACCCTGGTAACTGATGCACAAAGCATGCTTCCTCGTCTTGACCTGTCAAAAGGGCGCTAGCTGTGAAGCCAGAATCCTAGTATATGACAGGTATATCAGAGAAAACACTGTACAAGGAACCATGAAGACCTGGGCTTAATTACCTTTAGTATGAGGCTATCTCGTGCTCTAACCGGAACACCCTATATCCACTGACATTAATGGCCATAAATGAAAGATAAATGGGTTTCGGAAGAACACTTAACTTGAATTTGTTGACAGCGTGTTGAAGATGGTACACCTTTGGTTTCCATAACACTACGTCCAAGTAAAATTAACAGGAGCCGTATTTGCTCCCGTGAGCCTCTGGTCTAATATAAACAATGGCTGACCACTCCCCACCCTGACGCCTGGCTTACATTGTCCAGATGACAGAAAGTGATAGAAGGGTCACATTTACTCTACTTTAATATTGATAATTAAGTTAATTTATATGAGATGTTTTATGATGGTAAAGTCCAAAGACTTATGTATTTAAGAATAATTCCCAGCAGAATAGCTGGTGAATTTATAATAGTATGTGGTGATGATATCCCGTTTTCTATAGACGGTAATTCCACTACAAGTTACGTTTTCTATGGGTTAACTTGTTTATGCAATACAGCAGCAATTATTATCTGTCTGTATGATATTATTATTAAATGGTGTTGGATTTTCTGACAGGTCAAGTGTAGACAAATGGATTGAATAATATATCTACATATATATCAACGTTAGTTTTTAACTCAAATTTAATAAAATGAACTCATACATAATGAAATGGATAGTTGCTGCCTCCACACCCAGTTGCTGCCACCACACCCAGTTGCTGCCTCCACACCCAGTTGCTGACTCCACACCCAGTTGCTGCCTCCACACCCAGGTGCTGCCTCCACACCCAGTTGCTGCCTCCACACCCAGTTGCTGCCTCCACACCCAGTTGCTGCCTCCACACCCAGTTGCTCCCTCCACACCCAGTTGCTGCCTCCACACCCAGTTGCTGCCTCCACACCCAGTTGCTGCCTCCACACCCAGTTGCTGCCTCCACACCCAGTTGCTGCCTCCACACCCAGTTGCTGCCTCCACACCCAGTTGCTCCCTCCACACCCAGTTGCTGCCTCCACACCCAGTTGCTGCCTCCACACCCAGTTGCTCCCTCCACACCCAGTTGCTGCCTCCACACCCAGTTGCTCCCTCCACACCCAGTTGCTGCCTCCACACCCAGTTGCTGCCTCCACACCCAGTTGCTGCCTCCACACCCAGTTGCTGACTCCACACCCAGTTGCTGACTCCACACCCAGTTGCTGGCAGCTTTTGGCCATGACCCAGTGAGTTTGCCCCCGTTTATTGAATAATGCACAATTTAACTCTCTGAACTGAGTAGAAATGGAAGGGGTCCCAACGGTCGGGCAGGACTCCACAAGCCATGAGGTTCCACCAACTACTCCTAAAAGAGGTTGTTGCCGAGTATGCCACAAAAACACCGCCATAAACACTAAAGGTGGTGTTATCCGCTTACACACCTTCAATGAGGCAAGATGCAGAGGTTCCCACCATATATATATATATATATATATATATATATATATATATATATATATATATATATATATATATATATATATATATATATATATATATATATATAAAGACACACATCATAAACAATATGCATATTACTGAACATTCTGAGTGACAAACATATACATTTCTTCCTTACAAATGCAAAAAAAAAATTCATTTCAACTTTTAAACATGCAGTATGTTACCAGACGTACAAACAAATAATTTTAAGACTAGGTACTCAGACAATTTGCAATAGACATTCAGACAATTCAACAAAGTTACAATCTTGGTGCAAAATTCTTATATCTCTCCAGAATATCATCAGGCTTACCGTTGTGACACATCCAAGCTATTTGCTCATGGAACAGTCCTTATCCCAGTGTTTCTATATATACATTAATCAACAGGCAATCAAGAACATAATGAGTGAGGGTGTGAGACCGTAACATACCACATAGTTTAAACTTCATTTCATTCTCATTAACATCTATTCCAGCCTTTTACCATGTCTTGGCCTAGTCATCTAAGGCGTTTACTTGAGAATACCTAGAGCATATCCACCGGGCTGTGGTGGATATGTGGGCCTGCGGGCCGCTCCACGCAACATCCTGGTGGACCAAGCTTTCACAAGTCAAGCCTGGCCTTATGCCGGGCTTGTCCAGTAGGAGAACTCCCATAACCCCATCAAGCAGGTATAGGTTCGAATCCTCATTACTGTCCCTACTGATTTTTTCCTTAAAATAATTATTACATATTAACATCATATTTTATTAGTTGTTTCTGTTTAGTCCATAAACAAATACAACCCGGCCTCTAATAGTACATTGTATTTTGATGTATAAATTCCCTAAGGCCAAAAACAGATGTACTGAACGTTACAGAGACCCGTAAAATTAACGTGATGTCCCGTTTTCTACTCGTGGGTCCTCGGTTAGGTTAGGTTCGGGCAATTTTGTACATTAGTTTTGTGACGTGAACGCTCGAGAGGATTGGATGATCAGCTACCCATTTTCCAAACAAGTTTTTTCCCCAGGTCTTTCCTAAATCTAAACTTATTCAAATTATATTCATTGTTTTGTATTTTATTCTGTGTTGATATATTTATTAATCCTATTTATTTCCTCAACATTTCAATACAATACGTTCTGTGCACTATAGTAGTCTCCATAAGACAACACAACACGAACAGTAGTCTACACCACCTTCCATAGGATAATCCATCACATACTGTAGACTACACCAGTCTACATAAGACAATGCAACACGTACTGTCGACTACAGCAGTCTACATAAGACAATGCAACACGAAATCTAGGCTACACAATCACGCTACAATGCGCTCTGTAGACTACACAACCACTGCTGCAGATACCACAAGCAATTCCGACGTTAGAGTAGTTAAATTAACACGTAACAGGTTCAACAAGGCAATGAGGCGGGGCATTATGAGCGAGACCTCATTTCCACGTAATCACTGATAGGTAGGTCATATATGTACGGTATAGGTCAAATAGGTAGTATAGGTACGATCCTTCTCAGAATAGTTCATCATGTCTATGGTCACTTAACTATTAGCGCCGAGCTCAGAAACTTTGTCTCTTTCCCCTCCCTCCTTCTCTCTCTGCATCTTTGTTTGTCTTTCTCCCTTGTACTCTCTCAGCATCTTTGTTTCTTAATCCTGCTCATTCAGTATCCTTTTCTCACTTTCTCCTGCTCTCTTAGTGTCTTTGTCTCTCCTTTCCAATATGTCAGTATTTTTGTCGTTCCCTTCTAACCTCTCACGGTATTTGTCGTTCCCCCACAACCTCTCAGCATTTCACCCTCTTCCTCCCAATTTCTCAGCATCATTGCCTCTTCCTCCTGTTTTCACAACATAATTGTCTTTCTCTCCAGTTCGCTAAACATCTTTGTCTCTCTCTCTCTCTCTCTCTCTCTCTCTCTCTCTCTCTCTCTCTCTCTCTCTCTCTCTCTCTCTCTCTCTCTCTCTCTCTCTCTCTCTCTCTCTCTCTCTCTCTCTCTCTCTCTCTCTCTCTCTCTCTCTCTACTTCTCTCTCAACATCTTTGTATCTTCCGCCTGCTACTTCAACATCCTCGGTTGCTTCTGTCCTATCTTACGCATGTCTCTTATGTATGTCGACTCATTTTAAATCATTTTCCGATCATTGTAAGTTTTCCCGATATAGTTTCTCTTTCCCTAGTTTAAGATACCGGTCTCCTCAATTAGAATAATTTTACATATAATTTCTTCTATTTGTAAAGTGGCATGTCAAGAGTCACTAGACAACGCGTTGAATTTTATTTAGTTACTGACGAAGAGACATTGGCGATGGTAACTATTAATTGGGCATTGGATTTGAATCATTGATGATGTCACTTCAATGAGACATTGGTGACTGGACATTGATGATTGAAAACTGGGAACGGTATATTCGTGGTAGAACATTGATGATGAGACACTGTAGATGAACCATTGATTTTGGTAAATACGTGATGTGAAATAAAACATTGGTGACAGTAAACCAAAAGTGATATATTGGTGAATGGACACTGATTACGAGATTTTGTTAGTTAGACAGAAATAATTGCAAACTAGCATTGGAAAGTATATGATGGGACATTGATAATGTGACGCTGAATATTTTAAACGGATTTCTGGACACTGAATGTTTGACACAGATTACTGGACGCTGAATATGTGACTCGGATTACTGAACATTGATTGTCTAATGGAATGCTGTTTCCGGGACACACATGAATGTAAACTGATGAATGAACACAGACAAAACACCGATCAACAGACACTTATGATTAAAAACTGATGACTGGACACTGGACATCTTAAATGGTCACTAATTGAGAAACACCATCAATAGTTCACATGACTTCAACACAAATACATTTTTAGCCACGGCCTAGAGTCCTTAGCAAGTATAAAATACTTGAAGCACAACTTTTAAACTCACAAGTGACTCATTTCTATCCATACTTTGACGCCCTCTGCTTGATGAACACAAGTGCAGACTCACCTTGATTAAATCAGAGTGGACGGATGCTAGGACATGCAAAGATTCACTTTACTCCAGTTTAAAATATGTGGAGACCTGGACCTAATACAATATTCTATTTGGGTTTATTCGTGTAACAATTAGGATTTACAATTTATGCAATGTGCATTCAATCTGAAAGCGTATACTAACTCAGGTTTAAAATATATATTTGAGCTGTATTTAAATTGATTATACATAATCAATAACCCTGTTGATTACCAAAAAAAAAATGTTTAATGTCGTCAGACATTTATCCCTTTTTTCATATATGATATACATATGGTGTTAGCCAGACCAGAGAGAGATGGTCAAGAAGCAGAGTTTATTATGGTCAACTATCAGGAAATTTAGTAATTGAATCGAAAGTTATTGCAGACCTCTTTACTAATTTGGTTAATAGGTGTATTCCGGTAGTTTATTGGTATGCAATTGGTCAAAACAGGAGTGTTAGAAGAAATGATAAATATGATGTTGAGGAATCACTAAATAGTGAAATTACTGAAGACTTTACATCAATAATTGGAAGACGTTATACACAGATTAAAGAATCTCTCGACTCGACTTGAGGTATCGGAACAAACTGGCACGAAAACAGGTAAACGCGGTAAACACACACACAAACACATACATCTGTATCACATCTGTACATCAGTTGATTGACAGTTGAGAGGCAGGACCAAGAAGCCAAAGCTCAACCCCCGCAAGCACAAATAAGTCAGTATAAGTAGGTGAGTACACACACACGCACTCACACACACACACACACACACACACTCTCTCTCTCTCTCTCTCTCTCTCTCTCTCTCTCTCTCTCTCTCTCTCTCTCTCTCTCTCTTAGAGTCCTAGTTACATTCTCGAGCTCTTGTTCCCACTTGTTATTGATTTCCTGGCCCACCATCTCGAATTCTAATACCATTTCGCAATTGCCCCTTCAAACACTTTTGTACTCCTGTACCATCTTGTTACAGCCCTCATTACAATCTTGGACAATTGTATTGTCTCTATTTCGCCCTGATGCATTCTTGCTCTATTGTATTTACTTATGGTACATATAAGGTTTTCTTATAGCCTGCTATACGTCTTTGAACCATTGTTCTTTCTCTCGCAATGGCCCTCGTTACGTTATCGTACTAATGTACTCATTTGTAACGTCCCTGATGTAAATCCCCGTATCTTTGTACACTCTCGTTGAAGTAAATTTTATTCGTTAGTATTCAATCAACAAATCTCTCTCGTCATATAAAGTAGTAGCTCGACTCTCCGGCAGAACGTGATGTGACCAGAATTCTACTTCGTTATGCCAAATAGGCTTATATTTGCGAAGCCTTTTATGCCAGTCATTTAAATTTCCGTTGCGTTAGGCATGCAAATAAAAGTCTTCAGTCCTTTTCCACCTGTAAGTCAGGTATTCTATCAAATTAAGCATTCTTATTTAAAAACAAAAATATAATCGGCCTAGAGGCGAGACATTGATTGTTATTGCAGATTCTAGCAGTCAAATATTTGGAGGATTAACGATTATTTTCCCTTTGGACTAGACTAATTAATTATACTGGAAAGTGTCAGCTAGAAGTAATTACTAGTGCCAAACTCATAGCAAGTATTCAATCAGTCAATTAGCGATCCCTGGCACAGACGCTTTGTTATCTGGGAAGGAGGACCGTTATTGACTAAGACAATAAATGTAGACAAAAACAGAATTTTACTGAAAATTTGAACTAATGCATTATAATTATTCCTTCCCTTATAGATAAAGGTAATCATAAGTGAACAGAACAATTCCGATCACATTCGAAGAAACGAGCAGCATTCCAAGAACCGAACAACACAGGTCACATCAATTATACACGGAACCGAACACTACAGGCCACATCTATCATTCCATGAAACGAACAGCACAGGTCACATCAGTCATACAAGGAACCGAACACTAAAGGTTACATCTATCATTAAAAGAACCGGACAGCACAGGTCACATCAGTCATACAAGGAACCGAACACTAAAGGTTACATCTATCATTAAAAGAACCGGACAGCACAGGTCACATCAATCATTTCAAGAATCGAACAGCACAGGTCACATTAATCATCTCAAGAATCGAACAGCACAGGTCACATTAATCATCTCAAGAATCGAACAGCACAGGTCACATTAATCATCTCAAGAACCGAACAGCACAGGTCACATCAATCATCTCAAGAACCGAAGAGCACAGATCACATCAATCATACAAGGAACCAAACAGTTCAGGTCACACCAGTCATCCCCAGAATAGTACCCTCACCAATGGTAAATAGACAATTATATATCGTCCTTATCAAGCATTTAAATTACTTTCATGAAGGTGTTAAAACTAATCTCTCAACATCCTTTTAAACCTTTATAACATTAGCATTCTTCTAGTTATAAAATCCTTCATAACTTTCACATCATTCCCAGCCATCTCAGTTAAATTATCATTGATGTTTTAGTCCAACAATCAATACAATCGTTCATCATCCTAAATCTTCTTGTCCCACAATAAATGTCATTAATCAGTTAATCATTCTAGATCTTTTAATATATACAAAATTCACTTAATTATATAAAAAAAGGTAACCAATTAACCAATAAAATTATTCATGCATTTATTCTATTTGTTAATATGTCAGTTGACACCACTCATCAATTGTATTAAATCCTTACACTTATTATACAGACTGTGTTTTATAAAATTTATTTATTGAATATCCTCCAATTTATATATAGCCCTTTCAGCACGATGTTTTTTTTTTTAAGATACATGCATCAGCTCTTGATACTAGCTGCTCTGTAGCATAGATTTTGAAGCCGAGTCCTGATGAAGTCACATACTAGCTGCTCTGTAGCATTGATTTTGAAGCCGAGTCCTGATGAAGTCACATACTTGCTGCTCTGTAGCATAGATTTTGAAGCCGAGTCCTGATGAAGTCACACACACTACTTGATAATGGTCCAGGACGGAACGAAACGTCGTCGTTTCTCCATCTTCTGGTGTGTGGCTTGGCCATCATATTTTCAGCCACCTTATTGTGGCTCAACTCATCTGCATAGATCTTAAAATTTGAATTATGATATTAGTTCTTAGCAATAGTTTGTTTAATTGATATTTTATTCTAAATCCTCTAGACTGTCTTAGCATTCTAATTCTCTTAATTATTCTAAACGGTTGGTTCTCATTCCAGCCTTCTTTCTTGTGTTTTCTCATATTAAAGACGTCTCATTCTCATTCATCATTTTCTCCAGATTCTCATTCCAGTGCTGCACATCAAATAGTTTAATATTTAAATACTTCAATTCTCGTATTTGTATAATAAGTTTCACTGTCTTTAATTTCCTGGTCCCATACTCTTATACGATTCTATTCCAAATTTGCTGGAATTCAGCCCCTTCTTTTGCTATTCCAGACCAGCTTTCCCATTCAAGGTCTGTTATTTCTCTTTCTGATAGTCTTTCCATGAATATTACAGACCACTTATCCCATTCAAGACCTGTTATTTCTAATACAGACCTTTGCTACTCAAGATCAACAATTTCTCTTCTAGATCAGCCTAAAAATACCAAACTGTCCATTCCTATTCCAGACAACATTCTCAGGTTAAGAACTAAAATTTATATTTCGCACTACTTTCCTTATTCAAGATGGTTCTAATTACAGAAACACTTCTTCAATTCCAAGTGAGCGTCTTTTGAGATATTAAACTCCAGCTATTCCTCTTCTTCCAAGAGTCTTACGCCTATATTATTTTTAATTAATCATTCCAGAACTCTCATTCCTTTTCCATACCTTCCACGTTCATATTTCTGTCCCAACAACAACCGGTTTCCAGCATTTTGTGTTCTCGAAGTCAGCACCTCTCACGTCCTGAGCTCAATATTTTATCCTCGCTTTGTCCAAGCCAGAGATGATGTTATCAGACATTCGCTGATTCTCAGAGATCCGTCTCCAGCACAATCCCTTGCTTCCTTCCCCTCACTTCCTTCATCTTCCTAGCCTTCTTCATCTACCTTACCTCACCTTTTCAATCACCACCTACTGTCCGCACAACCTACTGCCCGCACCACCCACTGCCCGCACCACCCACTGCCCGCACCACCCACTGCCTGCACCACCCACTGCCCGCACCACCCACTGCCCGCACCACCCACTGCCCGCACCACCCACTGCCTGCACCACTTACTGCCCGTACCACCCACTGCCCGCACCACCCACTGCCCGAACCACCCACTGCCTGCACCACCCACAGCCCGCACCACACACTGCTCGCACCACCCACTGCCCGCACCACCCACTGCTCGCACCACCCACTGCCTGCACCACCCACTGCCTGCACCACCCACTACCCGCACCACCCACTACCCGCACCGACAGTCTTTACAAGTCCTATCCTCTTACCATCATCTACATCCCTCACTTCCTCTATCATCATCTCCCGCAATCACTTCCATCACCACCTCCTCCTCCTACCTCACTCACTCACCTTCCCCATATCTTATCTCCTCACTTTTCTCCCTCAAACCTTCTAACTTAAGTTTTTTCAGGTTCAACCTTCTCTTCATGACCCAATCTCCCATCTTTCTCTCTCTCCACCCTCCCACCACTCCCCCCCGTTCTTCCCCCGCCCCCGCCCCCCAGCACGGCAAACTTTCCTAATTATGCAGCCTCATCTTCATTTCCGAAAGAGCGTCTTCAGGCTAGTTTACATTACATTTCCAACCTAAACTGCTAAAAATGAGAGCAGTTTAAGGTTAACTTCATTACCAAACGGGTTGTGAGGCTGAGCCATGTTGGGAGGTGTTATCAGATCAGGTAATGGAGAATGTACTGGAGGAATAAGCTGGAGCTTCTCCACTGTGAACACTTACAGTAAATAGCTAAAGATTTTCACAGGTAGCAGATGCTGGAGTCTTGGAGGTGTGTTGAGCGTAGAGGAAGAACGCTAGCGTGATGCAGTAGTCACTTGCTGCCCCGTCACACTCACTCTATTTCAAACTAATCGACTTTCTATAATTCTCTTCTCTGGCACACTTTGTTACCCTTCATCCTCAACCTTCGTCGCCCCACCCTCACTCTGCCGCCCATGCCCTCACGGCTCACCCTTCTCAATCTGCTTTTTTTCCATACAATCACTTACATTTACCCCATGAAGTCATTGCAGTTCCCTCACTCTACACACCATGTACAGTCACTAACACTTTACCTTACCCTACACCCCCCTGTCACCCATTACCAGTGTTGTCACCCATTACCAGTGTTGTCACCCATTACTACTGTTGTTACCCATTACCATTGCTGTCAATCATTGCCAGTGTTGTCACCCATTACCATGTTCTCACTCATTTCCATTGTTGTCACCCATTATTTGTATTGTCACCCATTACCAGTGTTGTCACCCATTACCAGTGTTGTCACCCATTACCAGTGTTGTCACCCATTACCAGTGTTGTCACCCATTACCAGTGTTGTCACCCATTACCAGTGTTGTCACCCATTATTTGTATTGTCACCCATTACCAATGTTATCACCCATTACCAGTGTTGTCACCCATTACCAGTGTTGTCACCCATTACCATTATTGTCACCCCCTTACTAGTATTGCCACCTATTACCAGTATTGTCACCCATTACCGGTGTTTTCACCTATTACCATTGTCCTCACCCATTACCATTGTTGTCACCCCTTACCAGTATTGTCACCCATTATCAATGTTGTCATCCATTATCATTGTCCTCACCCATTACCGGTGAGTGAAGCAGCACAATTATTTAAACAGCAGCAGCATTTTTTTCCAGCACATATCCTGCATTTATCGTAAACTGGCGATGAAGAAACCGTCCACTCAAACACAGGGTCACATCAATCACGTTTCCTGATTCACCCCAGTCAACAACGGTTGTATTAACGCATCAGATATTGGCTACTCGCACTTTCTCCATCGTGCTGTCATTCCAGCATTCCACATCTCGTCCTTACGAAGCACACATAACTGACACAACTCCCTACGCAAGTGAGTAGGAGCTCAAAAGCAAAGCAATCACTCAGTTTCTCAGGCAGACAGGAGGAGATAGACTGCGGTTTAGGCAACACAGGCATGGGCGGGTGTGTACCTTGTGCGCTGGAAGCGGACGAGCGAGAGTGCGTTCCAGGGCAGGCCGAGGCTACTGGTCCGACCTGCGGCACCTTCCAGGAGAGACTGGAGAGACTGGAACGCCGCCCAGTCCAGCCACCCACCACTCACCCTTGCCTCATGCGCGATGATCGTGGGAGCAGCAGCAGCAGCAGCATCGTCACCATTCGCTTGTTCCGCCTCCTCTCCGTCTGCGAGATATTTCCCGGAATATTTCCTTCCCAAAGACAATGAATGACGTATCTAAATTGAACTTGATTACTCGGCGGCTTCTGTTAACGTCCTACCCGTCTTTGTTGTATTATTCACCTCTGTGATATCTTCCTTCATATGTGTGCATCACATATGATGCACACACTGTTACCGCTTATCTGTTCTATCTGCGTTCTCACAGATGGAACAGTTCTTTGTTCCATAGTCTTTGGAATGTCTTTGGTATCATTAGTTTGCTTAAAGGGTTACTAGTGGCGGAGACTAACAATTCCTTGGTGTTACTACTGGGCCGTAATTCTGATGCTGGACCAAGGTTTTCAGCGATGAAAATTTGTGGACAGTGATGGACCATGGTGCCAGTGATGGACCATGGTGCCAGTGATGGACCATGGTGCCAGTGATGGACCATGGTGCCAGTGATGGACCATGGTGCCAGTGATGGACCATGGTGCCAGTGATGGACCATGGTGTCAGTGATGGACCTTGGTGCCAGTGATGGACCATGGTGGCAGTGATAGACCATGGTGCCAGTGATGGACCATGGTGCCAGTGAGGGACCATGGTGCCAGTGATGGACCATGGTGCCAATGATGGACCATGGTGTCAGTGATGGACCATGGTGCCAGTGATGGACCATGGTGCCAGTGATGGCCCACGGTGCCAGTGACGAAGCATAGTTTAAATGATGAGCCATGGTTCTAATTATGGACCATGCCACCAGTAATGGACCATGGTTCTAGTAATGGACCATGGTTCCATTAATGAACCATGGTTCCAGTACTGATACCATGCGCCACTGATGCAGGTAACCAACTACACCCACCTTAGGTTACACTCCACACCTACACCAACCTTTGCCACAACAACATTCACCAAACCTGCCTCATTACAAGGCAGGTTTGTAATCCCTCATACATCAGTAAAATACTCACATTGCATCTGTCCATGGATTCATTATCACATCCTTTCAAGAAATGGCCTTCAGAAACAATAAGGTTCTGTTATGAGGTAACATGTTTCCTCGGGATGTTTCGACTGCCACAAGTTAGAGAAAAGTTTGACGTGAAGAGGACCCGTAGTGAGAAATTGTAGCATAACTTCCTTGTTAGTAGTTACTGGGATGCATCATGCCTGAGCGTCTACTTGAGACAAAAAACACGTAGTTTAAGATAGGTTAGTTAGGTTATTTTGGTTAGGTAGGTTATGCCATTTTAGGATAAGTATGTCAGTTTTTTTTAGGTAAGGATAGTTACGTTATTTAAGATTAGATATACTAGGTTCGGTTAGGTTAGATTAAGTCAGGTTTAGGTTTCGGTTAGGCTAGGTTTAGCTTAGGAAAGGTTAGAATTAGTTGCGTAAGGTTAGGTTGGGCCTTGGCTATTAGAGCTACCACTGTAACTTGCTGACCTGCCAGCAAGTACACTACAATTCGGAACTGTAAACTCTCATCATTGGTTCACTGAGAAGCAGAAAACACCTCTTGCTATATACCTCTGTTCACGCTTCAGTTTCATCATTGTTCTGTTCCCGCCCAGATTGTTAGTATTTTAAAGGGGAAGTCCTTGTAAATAAACATGGGAATACGATTATCTCAAAGAAGTTGAAATAATATAAATCTTGTTTATTCATGAAATAGTTTGTTTTTCAATATTGATTCTCCTCACTTCGTTAATATTTCCATCTGTCTGTACTCTATTTCTGAAGAGAACAGTATACCCCTGAGATGTCCTCTCAGTGGTATACTGTACTCTATCTCTGAAGAGTACAGTATACCCCTGTAATGTCCTCTCAGTACTTTGTAAACCTGAGGTGTCTATGAATGCCGCACAAACCTTAGTTGTCTGTGAATGCATTTTCAATAATCTATGTCAATAAATATAGTAGAAACTGATTATAAGATGCATACAGTATAATTTTGTACTTTTCACGGTTTTGTCTCTTCCACTAAGAAGACCTTTAGTGCCTAGGGAAGAAATGTCAAGAGTCTTCTCTAGTATCTAGATTCTAAGCTCAATGAAACAAAAAGTGACACGAATCCTGCTGACCACTTTTTTCAGCTCCTCGGTAAAGCAATACCGAGGGAAAGTGCTCACAGCATGTTTTCTTCAGTAGAATGTCAGCATGTCTTCAGTAGAATGAAGATCTTCATTCTACTTTGCTCTGATGAAGGCGAATTAGCCGAAAACGCGTTAAGCATTCTCTATTTTTCACATGTGGTTATTCTTCATACTTGGATCAGTGTTTTTGTGATCATTGTTGCATATATATTATATTATATATATATATATATATATATATATATATATATATATATATATATATATATATATATATATACATATATATATATATATATATATATATATATATATATATATATATATATATATATATGAACCAATGAAAAAACATGCTACATGGACTATAGGCGTCATATCTTTCACAAACTTAAGTCTAACAAGTTGATGAGCTCCTCCAGTTCATGTTGGTGAAATTCAATAAATTCTTATCCGGATGTTCCGAGAATCTTTAGCATTTTGATCTAGATGATCAAAATGGTTCCCTGATTTTTAGTTTCTTTTTTCCTACGTGGATACTTACGCATAACCGAATCACGTGTTTTTGTTCCATTATTCTTACGTACATATATCCATACATATATAGTTACGTACATATGAATGTACGTAATTGTTAAATGAAAGTATTGCACTTGACTAACCCTCCCCGCTCTCCTAAAACAGCAATACCTTTAGCCACTTTCCCAGTTTAAGCAGAGGTATTTTTGAAAATGACACATTTGCTTGTGAATCCTGCTTTTATGTCCTGGGATTCCAATCATATAAGCTATATGATTCCAATACATGTAAGCACGATTCCAATACTCCAAACCGAACACCGAATACGTTCGGAAATACGTCGTAATGTCTGAATTTCCCAAGGGTTCTTTCGACTTCAACGTGACAGCTTTGTTGCTGTTTGGGGGATTTGGTCGGCTCATTTACTTTGTGAAATGTACCTTCGGATGAAGCCACTTTCAAGTGAAAAACTTATTCAGGCGCATACCTGAAGTTCAACAATTACAGCCCCAGCATTTTGGGCAGTGATTCATAAGGACTGCATAAGAACGAGGAAGGATTCCTGATCACTTGTATCTTATACTTATTTCGACTGTCATTGTTGTCAATATTGATGACGTCATAGCCCGCATCACAATTTACCAAGCGTTAAATCTGAAATATTTTTACTTAACGAAAATGTTCCAGATTAGAAAACTAACGCAACCTATCGAAGCCAATGCTCGTTAATACGAAGAAGCGTCCCATATTGTTGTGATTTTAATTTTAATGGAGCACTGAAATTACTACAATGTTATCGACAGGGTATAAATTACGGTGGATTAACTGTGAGGACAGGTTGTTGTTTATTTCAGTTACTATATCTTTTGTTGTTGTTTATTTTCCAGTAGAGTCATTCAGCTTTTGTTTTCAATTAGCTACGGTATGCAGAAAATTGGTTCACAGCTTCTCAATACGTTGATTGGGTGAGCAGTTTTGTGAAACGCTCCCTATTAAATTCTATTAAATCCGGGTTTTGTAATATTTTTTTTTCAAATTTCGATAGGATAAATATCGCTATGCTTAAAAATTTATTGGTTATAGGTTTATGAGTCTCGAGAAAGCTTCAATTGCCCGGCATAGACTTAATTAAAAAATAAAGCGATCAATAGATTGAATGTTGATTTAAGTCAAATTCTGCTCATAGTATATCTAAAATACTTAATACAAAGTGGCACCTAGTTTTTTTACCCCTTGATCACGTATCATGCGCTTGAACTAAACGGATTAGTGACGAACAGATTCTTGTAGGATTTGAACCATCCACGATGGTCTAAATGAATCGTTCCTTCAGTCTTTGCACCTATTCCAGCTTCTGTCTTCATGTATCATCCAGGTGATATCCAGCCATGATGGGCTAGTGCTTCCGTCTTGTAATTTCTTTCCTTCTTCCATCACAACAAAAAGATTATACTTCTGATCTTTGTAAGTGTTCGAACGTTCCCGAAACTTACGAAAATCAACAACGAACAGGACCAAAAAGAGTCAAATTGACCCCCAAGACTACTAGCAAATGTGACCCCATATTTACCGAGCATCTACACGAAAGTGACACGTGCCCAGATATCATACTAGATTAAGTTAAGTAATGAAAGGTATTTTCTATATTTAGTTTACACTACAAACGATAATATACATTTAAACAATGGTAACCGGACTGTATACATTTTCTTCTGTCCTCCATGGCAACCTGCTCTCGCACAAGACAGCACATATATGACTTATTGCATACAGTCCCTATTTCGCTTAAAAATAAATATATATGTGATTCCAAGCCATTTTTTTTCAAGCCACTAACTTTTTCTCTCAGTTTTATTAAGCAATAGAGGTTTTATACAAAATTTGACAATATCCTGAGTTACTTTACAATTTATTTAAATATTTTGTTTCGTTTTAATTTTTGTATAAAACTGTAATCTCAATATAGGTATAGGTTCAGTACTAATTGTAATATCTTAACATACTAAGATGGTTAGGTTAGGTTGTGGTTTTCTATTTATCTTTTCAAGGTAAACTCAAATATTCACAATATATTAGTATGTCACATATGCACTTATTCATAAGCAATATATTGACTATAAGCAAGTGCGAGAACGGGTTGTCCATGGACAGGGTTCGGGATCTGTCCTCATATTGTGTAGCGAGTTAATGAGCGCTCAAGCACAGGCAGTGATGGTAGTGCTTTTTCCTAGCTAATCAACAGTCATACCGTAAGGTATGATGTCCAAAGAGCTTAGGAAAGGATGGGGGGGGGGGGGGGGGTTGGCAAGAGGGATGAGGGGTTTTAAATTCTGGAAGACAATGGGGTTTGGGACTATCCCAGAGGTCTGCAGCGAACTATGCTTGCAGATATGGATACTGTCTGGGAACTTCGGTAAAACGTTTGAAATTGGTGGTAAATTGGTGGTAAACTGTAATTCATGGAAAATATTTGGTATTTAGGGTGAAATTTAGGCAATTTGAGGTAAATTTGTGTTTTTCAATTATATTGTACTCTGCATTCTTCCAAGTTCTCGTAAAGGTGAATGATATGCATAACGTCCTGCAAAAAATGTTCAGATAATCTCTAGGACTTCAAAAGTTATATTATAAAGAAAAAGTTCGTGTTCGGCGCGTCTACCCTACAAGAAGCGAGGTTGTCGGTGTACTGAACAAACCAAGTGGAATGACAATACTTAAGTTTATGAGACAAGCAACGAGAGTATTCAACGATGCGAAATACTCGCTCAAACACCGGACCTGCTGACATGGACTGCAACGAACGAAGACTCGCTTCAAAAGCTAGGTGAATATATGATACAGGTGAGATACCTATCTTAACTTTATAATAGAGGTGAGTTATTCATCTTAATTACGTTCAGGGTATCATCAACCGAGGTGAGGGCTTTATTACCAAAAAGGTTAATGAAGAAAAATAGACTCGGTTACCAAGAGGGAGAATCAAGTGGATCAAAGCTCGTTGTAAGGGAACGGTTTTTCTACGTGGCTCATGTACACACGTGTATATGAGCTGTGTGCATGACAAAATCACTTAAGGGGATTTATGCATATATATATATATATATATATATATATATATATATATATATATATATATATATATATATATATATATATATATATATATATATATATATATATATATATATATATATATATATATATATATATAATAAAGAAGTATGAGAAGAAAATATTAAAGTCTTCAGTGAGAATCCACAAAGTCTTCTCTGAATACTTTTTATTTTCTTCTCCGAGGCCATAGGGTCCCTACAATAGCACCTGAGGTTGTACCCTCATATATTTATTTATTTTAACTTGACTGGTCCCCAAGCACATATATATATATATATATATATATATATATATATATATATATATATATATATATATATATATATATATATATATATATATATATATATATATATATATATATATATATATATCATTATGACCCATCTGCGGATTCGAACCCAGGCCACCAGAGGTCTCCCTATCAACAGCACCGATACTCTGACCATTCCACCAGCGACGATCGCCAAGTGGAGCGGTCAGTGTCAGGCAGAGAGCACATAACTTCAGCCCCTTCTCTTTGTATAAATGGTGAGATTCTGTATGGTCACCATCCCTCTCAGTTCAGTCGCTTCAACATAAAAAATCTGCCTCTTTTTCTGAACGTGCGCAAGTTTCTCAAGCTAAGCTGTCCAAGTTAGATTATCTACTTGTCACAGATAAACTTTTTTTATCGCTTTTGTTTCTTGGTATAAATTCCAATTCTATTCAGACAAATCCCTCTATATTGCGCTGCCGCTTATATCCAAAACGCGGTAGTCCTGAGGTAACACCAACAATCAGCCTATATGAATTGTACAGAATTATCACCAGCTAGAATCAAACCGTGTATGGCCACAACCTCATGTGAAGTCCTAACGACTTCCCTTAACCTCACTATAATTCCGGCAATTTGAACCTCATGTAACCAGGAAATATCATGTGATGAAATGTAGATAGTCTTATGTCAACGTACTCACCACCAAGCAATACTCCGTTATGATCTAAGGAACCTAAACTCTCCACATTCAACTCACCACTTTGAGCTGGACAGATTTCTTAATTGTTGTCTGGAGTGTCTCGTAGCCTCCCCTCCTTGCTGTACAAGATTCCTCCTGTAGCAGGTCATCTGCCTAATATAGATATATATATATATATATATTCAATTTATGTATTATTTTCTTTACATATAAGTATTATTTTCTTTTATATAAGTATTTTATGTTCTGTATTTAAGAACTGACTTCTCAATTAGCATTTTCTTCTCTGAAGGGTTTTAGTTGTTTTTAATATTCCGACTTTATTATTTCAACTAGTTGAAACATTATCGAGTTCCAATATTTTTAATCAATGGGCTATTGTATTCCACATGTCATCAGATATCTAACAGGGCTTTGAATGAACAGATCAATCAGTGCTCGCATAAATTTGACGGAGGAAGATATTGGCAAACTCGAAGAAATTTTTCAGTGTTTTAGTTAAAATAATGGAACTCGTCCAGTGCTGAAATAATTTTCCACAGGAGCATTGAAATGACGACTGACATTTAGCAGTTTATCCTACAATCTGGCCCTCTTCACCTGAAGTTTAATTCACACTTTAACACGTCATAATTAGTGAGCGAGCAACACGAAGGTGATTACACCTCCATGCTTTCCACTCAAGTGGGGTCTGTTCACTTTTAATCACTGTTTGTTCTTTAAATACATGCATGATACGTGTATTAAAAACGCACCGTTCTGAGGAATAATTATAAACATTACATTCAAATTTAACCTAATTTTCGAATATTATGTATTAGTAACACCCAAATCACCTTTCCTACACAACCAACCTCTCTCACCTGAAAATAAACTAACTAATCTCACGACACCCTCACAATGTCACATCTTCCAAAAATGATAGAACCTATGGCTACTAAGAATGGAAAATAAACAATATGGACTGTTGTATCAGCAAACCTCCCTTCCCCTCCACCCAACAAAAAAAATTGTCTAATTGGGGTACTATAAGGCTAAATAAAAAGTGGAGAGAAAACTTGAACGAAGCCTAACCTGTTCCAACCCCGATCAAACGTAATCCTAGGGGGATATTCTTCTTTTACAAAACATTTAGTGTACTAGGCCTAAGGAAAACTTGAGTTAGGCTGTTCCCTTTTTTACCGGGACCACTGTAAAATTAATGATAGTGAGTTTGATTTGCGCAAAAACTTTGCATTTTCATCTTCAGTAACAATAGGTTCTGTTGTTGTCGGATGACAGGTTGCGAGGATGACTATACACACTACACATCTAAGAAGACTTTACCCACCTTTTCCACTCACTAACGTCTTAACATGGGGCTTTCTTCCGCCATCAAATTAAATGGTTCTCAAGAAATGTGAAATCACCTTGCAATAACCCGGAAAATTAGCTTGGGCTCTAACCAAAACCTACAATGAATTGAACCAACAGACCAGACAACGACACTAGTTGTTAAACACTGTGCGATCTCTCTCTCGCAGTACTTGAAGACTTGAACTGACGACTTCTCAGGATTCCTGATGTTGTGAAGTTTTTGTTGCCTGCACCGTAGGCTTTCTCATTATTGAATATTTCTTTATATCCACAAAAGTTTAGACCCATTTCTCTGACGTCGTGCATGTGTAAAGTTCTTGAGAGAATTATTCTCTACAAATGAATGTTTCAAATCAAGCCCCACCTTGCCCCTAACCTGTATGGTTTCCATCCTGGAAGAAGCACACAAACTTGCTTTGCTGAATATTTTATCAGAGAGGGATCAAACTCTCTGGCGGCATTTATTGATCTCCAAACTGCTTTTGATACAGCAAACGGAGAAATAATCCTAGAACAACTAGCCTCTTTTGGAGTTAAGGGAAGACTGTTGACATGGCTTAGGGATTACCTGAGTAACAGTACCGCCTTAGTCCTTTTCAAGGGGGGTCAAAAGTAAACTTTGTGCACCCTTTGAGTTGGGTACACCCCAGGGTGAAGTGCTAAGTCCTACACTGTTCAATGTTCTGATGCACAAATTAACAATTGATATTCCCACACTACCTGACGAAGCGACATCGGCATGGCGTTATGCCGATGACATATACATTGTTGCAAATTCCCAAACTAGACTGCAAGCTCGCTGCTAAAAGCATTGAATGTGGTCTTGTTATCTCTATAACTAAATCAGGAGTTCTCCATGCCCAAGAGAAAACTCATGTCCCTATAACTTTCAAGGTCAACAACCAGAACATTGAAACGGTAGGCAGCACAAATACCTTGGAGTTGGTATTAACAGTGACATTGCAAACGATCAACACCGTAGGTTAAAAGAAAGACTAAAACCATTGAAAACACTTACTGCTAAGAATATTGGTATCAATAATAAATATGCTAGACTATTCTATATGATGTTCGTTAGATCTCTCGTGTATTATAATGCTTTGCACGTAATTAATTCCCCTCCTCTGTGTTGGACAAACTTGAAGTAGAACAGAATGAAGCCATGAGGATAATTCTTGGTGCCCCAAGATGCACAAGAATCATCAACATGAGGGAAGAACTGAAGCTTCCAACCGTACTAGACAGAATCATGCAAGTCAACCCTACATTTTGCCTTAAAGTCATGAAAGACCCTACATCTCCTGCATTGCTCAGAGACAAATTATTTAGTGCTGTTAATACCCTATTAACTGGTGCCGACATACCAACTCACTCCTTTTATGATAAATTGCTTAGCAACAATACCTTCAATCTCATTAAACTTAGCATTCCTTTTAAGTGCAATCTACCTGTCTCTGATATTCCTCTTTATCTGTACCCCACCATTCTAGTATCATACACACTTTTTACCCAGAAAGATAATGAGAATCTTGCTCTTCTCAAAGCTGTCACTCTCGAAACAATTGCCTCCTCCATCGAGAGTCTAAGATCTCACGAGCACTGTGTCTACACCGACGGCTCAGTCCAATCTTCTACTGGACGGACTGCAGCAGCATGTAGGTTTTATAGAAATATTTGCACAAACACTGTCAGTGACAATTGGCTGACCTCCACACAAGCAGAACTAGCAGCATTACAACTAGCTACCAGTACATTAACAAACATTGGAGGAGGAATAATATTTTGTGATTCAAAGTCTGCTCTTCTAGCATTCGAAAACTTCTCTTGGAAGATCGACAGCAAGAACCTCATACTCCCAATTATAAATGACCTAATTGCTGCACAGAGTAAAGGGTCTCGAAACTCCTTTGTATGGATACCTTCACCAATAAATGTACCCCATTATAATGAGACAGCCAAATTTTGCAGCCAAATTAACGTGTAACAAGGATGAAGTTGAATTAGATCTAGGTATCCCCATCTCTGCTGTCAAAACTGTGTTGGTTCAAACACTCAGGTCTGATAGGAAAGAAATTACTGACTCCCAACGACCTGAAAGTACTAGTATAAAAAGCTATAATTTGTTCAGATCTGAAACCTATATCTATGGGCAGCACAAAACGTCCACCAGACTTTGCGACACAGTGGTTGCAAGGATCAGGTTGGGTTACCGTTACCTGTGGCAGGTGGCAGCAGGTGACGGATCTCCCAATCCTGAGCACTCCAGTTGCAAACTCTGTGAGCAGGAACTGCAGCACGATCTCCCACACTACATCACCAAGACATTAGAAAGAGCCACAGAGACATTAGAAAGAATGTTTTCAGTGTCAGAGTAGTTAATAAATGGAATGCACTAGGAACTGATGTGGTGGAAGCTGACTCCATACACAGTTTCAAGTGTAGATATGATAGAGCCCAGTAGGCTCAGGAATCTGTACACCAGTTGATTGACAGTTGAGAGGCGGGACCAAAGAGCCAAAGCTCAACCCCCGCAAGCACATTTAGGTGAGTACCGAATGCCCAATTATTAGAACTTTCAGACCAGTTGGCATGAGGTACCTGGAGCTTTGCAATTACTTTATTCACTCTCGTATTCCTGAAGATATCCTCACAGTGTGCCCAAAATTTGCCAGTGCAGGCTACTAAACATATGGCCCTGTATGATTAATCATCCTGCGAGATGGGGACTTTTATTACCACTGCTACCTTATTCACTCCTGTGTTGATGATATCCTCAAAATGCATCCGGAGTCCGCCAGTGCAGACTGCCTGTCACATGCCTCTGTATGACTAACCATCCTGTGTGATGGGGAATTTTTTGCATCACCTAGTTAACTTTTTTTTGACACACTGTATTCCACTTCATATAGTCTAGAGTTGCTGCACTAATGCAGATGTCCCATATGTACTAATTATAATAAAAAAACTTTATATCCTGAACATTCCAGGTGTAAACTCTGTCAGCAGTAACTGGCGCATGATTTTGCACACTACATAACCGAATGTCCAGTTATCAGATCATTCAGACCCGTTGGCATGAGGTACCTGGAGTTTTGCAATTACTTTATTCACTCTCGTGTTCATGATGATATCCTCATAATGCACCCAGAGTTTACCAATGTAGACTACTGATCACATGCCTCTGTCTAACTAACTATCATGTGTGATGGGGATTTTTAGCATCACGTAGCTAGCTATTTTTTGACACATTGTACTCCCCTTCATATAGTCTAGGGTAGCTGCACAAATGCAGATGTACCTAAATGGGTTAATAAGAAAATAAAATATTTAAATTATGCCTAATTCTGTGTAATCTAATGTTTAATAAATATAGATATAAACGACACCAAAGTCACGGTTTCGTATAACACTGTTGCTGCATTCATTGCATGTCGGGTTATGTGGATTAAATAATTTTCATTAAATTATCTTTAATAGTTTTTCAGAGGGTTGTTTAAATCATTTACTAAACTTGTTTTACTAATTTTTCTTTCACAGTGGAGGGTTTACATGATTGTAATATATAATATATAATTAGTTCACTCGTTACAAGATTTAATTAAAACTTAAACTAAACAGTTTGGTCAATTATATTAGCAAAAATTAAATCTAATTTTACTGAACTCCAAGAACCTGCCTAATGGCGTTTATTGTACTTTATATTTGTCACCGAATGAACTAATTGTTTTTGCAAATAACTAATTCCCCTTAAATCAATTAAAATTATTAAACAATCAGGAAATATTCCTCAGCTGCGAGTAAGATGTCCCGTGGTTGACTGCTTCCACATTCAGTATGTCTAGGCTAGGCTAGCATCATACTCTGCGACGCAATGAACCTCAGACAACACCTACAGGTATATATATATAGGATCAGATTCAAGTTGTCATTATTGATTAGTCATGTTAAATTCATGATTCCTAATTAGTGGAACTTACTAGTAGACACTCACTTCTTGTATTATTTATTTACTACTCATAACCTGCCCCTACTTCTCCCTTGACTTCCTGCATGTATTTCTAAACTAGCAATAATATAATATTCTGAGGAATAATTGGAGATCCACTTAGCCTTAAGTGTGGGTCGGAGTTGAGTTTGTTGAACATGGATGTGCAGAAGGACCGTGACTAGTTAACGAAGGCGTAATTCGTCCAGTACGTTGATACTTGTGTGTGTTAATATGTCATAATGAGCAATAGCGTCCAGCCCTTCTCTTCCCTGCCTGACTTTCTAGTCAGAGCAAGAGTTAATATTTGTTTATGAGTAGGGCTGAAAATGCTAATTAATTAAGAAATAGAATTAATATTATCAACTCAATATATCTATAAAGTATTTAGACTAATTTCTGCATCTCAAATTAACAACAAGACGTAATAGAATAATTTCAGTGGTTCATTGGTCTTGTGATAAGGTGGGGCTAATTAGCTGACGAAACGAAGGATTGCATCAGACAATGATACTATTTATTATAAACTAATTACTGTAACAGAGATTCTCAAAAAAATTATTTAGAAATTAAAATGTATTTGTTTTTCATAATTAAAATTTATTTGTTTTCATAATTAAAATTTATTCTTTTTCATAATTAAAATTTATTTGTTTTTCATAATTAAAATTTATGTTTTTCATCATTAAAATTTATGTTTTTCATAATTAAAATTTATTTGCTTTTCATAATTAAAATTTATGTTTTTCATAATTAAAATTTATTTGTTTTTCTTAATTAAAATTTATTTGTTTTTCTTAATTAAAATTTATTTGTTTTTCATAATTAAAGTTTATTTGTTTTTCATAATTAAAATTTATTTGTTTTAAATAATTAAAATTTATTAGTTTTTCATAATTAAAATTTATTTGTTTTTCACAATTAAAATTTATTTAGTGTTAAATGGGGATAATTATTTTCCCTACTGAACTTCCTCAGTGTTTCGTCAATATGTGACTGTTTTACTCCCCCCCCACCCCCCACACACACACACGCGCGCACACAAAGACTCAGAATAACCTCTCTGGACTTTCAACGTCCTTAACGTCCGCCCGTTAAGGATAACTCGCGACTTAAAATCTTATATGAGAGACTGTCCTGTAAGAGGTTTACATATTAAATTGTCTTTGGATATTGTATTGGAGATAGTCTTGTCCACAATAGTTTGGTTAGTATGGCACACAAATGATAAATTGGATAAAAAGAAAAACAACTGTCAATTGCTATTACCTGTTTTAATTCAAATTTACCGTTTTGCATGTATGATTATTTTGAAAAATTGATTGAAATTATTAAACACTATAGGTGCATAATATTTAACTTACGTAAATATTACTAAATTGAAAGGGAAAGGGAAATTTTTTATTTATAAATGTACGTACATCTGATATTTAAATTTATAGGACTTTATTGCCACCAAAAAAATGAGCATTTAATATTTCCATTAGTTTAAATAAATATTGTTCATTTTGATACATAATAATATTTTTCGAAGGTCCAAGAAGTATAGTCGGGTTTGTTTTCAACTCACAGTCGAGAATTTCGGGTTCGAATCCTGTTTGGCAAAGAAGTGGCTGGGCGCGTTTGTTATCACCTCATGCCCCTGTCCACCTAGCAGTAGATAGGTGCCTATGAGTTAGTCAGCTTGTTGTGGGGTTGCATCCTGGAGAGGGTCAGTAATCGATCCTTGGGGAAAATCTTGGTAAAAGCCTAACATGCATTTATATATGTATATGCTAGTATGTATATACTAGCTGCCAGTTCCCCGACACACTGAATTATTATTATTTTAACCGTTATCGAGTCCTCCTTAAGTAAGAGCAGTCTATCCTCTCTTAGTGCCATTTTTTATGAGCTTCGAACGCAACAGAGAAAACGACTCAGATTTAACCATAAACATTTCTTTAGTAAATTTAACTGAACAATATGTTTTGGTACAAATTTAAACTAGAAGTGACTAAAGAGGAATGAGATCTAGCCCTCCATGCCCAGCCTGTTAGCCTTATTGACCAACCGTACAAATTATGAGTGTTTCCTAATGTTTCTTCGCCTTATTTGAGTTTGAGGCATGCATCATTTTGCAATAATTATCTCAATTTATAATTTACGGTCTATTAATGCCCGTGCCACCTCTTGGGTGGCTTAATCTTCATCGGTCATCTCAACTTAAAGACGTTTTCCTTGGTCATCTTATACATTTCCGTCCCAAAATTGTATATAGTGATCATAAACTGTTTCTTCTTCCCTCCTCTTGTAAATAAATCTCTTTCGTTGTGAGATTTATTTACCTTAACCTCCTCATAGTTTTGATCACTTTTCTCCGGCTCTATGCTTTTCGAAAATCACTAGACTTTTCAGTATAGGATTTGTGCTTCTCCATGTGTGGATTCAATGGGCATTGCTCTTATAAATATAGATTATAGCCAGTTTAGAAAGAGAACATATTTTTTTTTTTTTTTTAAGATATATACAAGAGTTGTTACATTCTTGTACAGCCACTAGTACGCATAGCGTTTCGGGCAAGTCCCTGGAATACGATCCCGTGCCGCGAAGAATCGTTTTTTATCCAAGTACACATTTTACTGTTGCGTTAAACAGAGGCTACAGTTAAGGAATTGCGCCCAGTAAATCCTCCCCGGCCAGGATACGAACCCATGACATAGCGCTCGCGGAACGCCAGGCGAGTGTCTTACCACTACACCACGGAGAGGCTTCCATTTTAAGAATGGAAATAGTGCTATAAAGTTTCGCAACTTCCCATGGCCTTAAAAATTAATCCGGTTTATATCTGAGTGTAAACCTAAGTCGTATGAGAGAGAAGAGCCATGGTTTGAGACTTTTTGCTTCGTAAAGGCTCCCATTATGTCTGGATGAGGGTAATGACACCCCATCCTGGGTTTCTTCCCCTCACACCTACACTCACCTTACACACATACTGTCCCCACACCACACAGTCCTCACACCACACTGTCCTCACACCCTCACTATCTTCACCCTCACGCTCTCCTCACAGACAAAGAGAAAGGGAAAAAGAAAGAGAAAGCGAAGTGACAAATGCCAATTAATACATTTACAAGATTAATGGTATTAAATTTAGATGGTAATAGTTAACGAGAAAACTTATTCATATAGACAATGGCAAATGGGACTTTCATAGAATAGAAGTAACAACAAAAGTTAACAACTGTGGGTTGCTTAGAAGCTTGTTTAACACTTTCGAAGCATTCTTGACAATCGTTGAGATGTGAGATCTCCAGTTTGCGTCGTATTTCATTATGATGTCCAGGATATTGATGACTGTGACTGTGGTGCCTAGGATATTGATGTATGTCACCGTGGTGCTAAGGATATTGATTTATGTGAATGTGGTGCCCAGATTATTGATGGATGTGACTGTGGTGTTAGGAACATTGATGTATTGACTGTGGTGTTAGGAACATTGATGTAGTGACTGTGGTGTTAGGAACATTGATGTAGTGACTGTGGTGTTAGGAACATTGATGTAGTGACTGTGGTGTTAGGAACATTGATGTAGTGACTGTGGTGTTAGGAACATTGATGTAGTGACTGTGGTGTTAGGAACATTGATGTATGTGACTGTGGTGTTAAAGATATTTAAGCATGTTACTTGTGCTAAGGATATTGATTTATGTGACTGGTGTTAGGAACATTGATGTAGTGACTGTGGTGTTAGGAACATTGATATATGTGACTGTGGTGTTGGGAACATTGATGTATGTAACTGTGTTGTTAGGAACATTTATGTATGAGTCTGTGGTGTTAAAGATAATGATGTATGTGACTGGTGTTAAGGATATTGATGTATGTGACTGTGGTGTTTAGGACATTGATGCATGTGACTGTGGTGGTAAGAATATGTGATCGTGATGCCAAGGATTCTGATGGATGTGACTGCTATGACTAGTACAGGTTATGCAGGACGATCCCAAGGCAGCTCTATACAGGTCAGGTTATGACGCACGACTTCACAAGGCGTCTCTGTACAGGTTATGCAGTACGACCCCCAAAGCTCCTCTGTACAGGTTATGCAGTACGACCCCCCAAGGCTCCTCTACACAGGTTATGCAGTACGATCCCCAAGGCTACTCTGAACAGGCTATACAGGAAGACACTGCTGGTACAGTGTCAGGAATTCACGCAGCTGTCACTATGAATATCGCTGGGTTTTTCCAACCGCGAGCCCTGTCTGAAGGGGACACCCGAAACATTTTCCCAGCTACATTTAATATTCGGTTATATCTTTATCTTGCTGGTTATACCTTTTCTCGTGCCGGAACTCGACTCCCACAATGATAAGCAGGACAACATACTGCCACAGGCATATTGAACAACATGTTTATGTATCACCAAGCGAGTCAATACTTCATTTTTTTTAATTATTTCAAAGTGAGGGTTCCGGATTTGTCCGATTGAAGAACAGATGCCACATCAGCACTACACGCATTTTACAACCCGTTCTCGCACTTTCTAACAGTCAATATTGACTTGTTAAATAAGTGCATATGTGACATACTAATTTATTGTGAATATTTTAGATTACCTTGAAAAGCTTCATAGACAACACTGACCTTACCTAACCTTCTTAGTATGATAAGATAAGCATCTTATTGCTTCGTAATTACAATTATTACTTAACCTATACCTATAATAGGTTAAGTAATTACTTAACCTATACCTATAATAGGTTAAGTAATTACTTAACCTATACCTCTAATAGGTTAAGTAATAATTTTAATAGGTTACAATTATTTCTTAACACCTATAATAGGTTAAGTAATTGCTTAACCTATACCTCTAATAGGTTAAGTAATAATTGTAATTACGAAGCAATAAGATGCTTATCTTAACATACTAAGAAGGTTAGGTAAGGTCGGTGTTTTCTATGAAGCTTTTCAAGGTAAACTAAAATATTCACAATAAATTAGTATGTCACATATGCACGTATTTAATAAGTCAATATTGCTTACACGAAAGTGCGAGAACGGGTTGCATTTTAGCCACGTCTTTATTGCGATTATTGACCCTTCCGGGTCCCCAGTAATCCTACACAAAGCGAGTTTCTGAACTACATGTCCACACACTGTCATCAGCAGTGTACATCTGTACTATGCAAACACGATTATCTTCAGTGTTCGTGTTCACAACATATGATCGCCATAATTATATCCTTCACACTACTAATAAGGGTTACCCTTCCCGTAAACCATTTTCTTGTGTTGGAAGGCTATGGTGGTTTTCAAAAACTATAGGAGACTTCATTAGCTGGTATTTCCGGAATTTGCATTATAGACGAACCTTTTGGTCTCGAGTACTGGTTGTGGTAGACGTCAGTGAGAATTTCTAAAGTTTCCCGTCTTGTTTGAAAATAGAAGATGGTGTCGGTGTCATGAGTAACTGTTCCAAAGATTGACGTCGCTACTGGTAGGAATAATAACAATCATAGCTATTGGCAGACCTCCCTATATAACATATGCCATTCCTCGTATCAAAAATGGAAGAATTTCCAATTATTTTATTTATAGACCACGGTGAAGCATTTTGATGAAGGTCACTTCAAACCTAGAGAATGAGCGCCACACTTTTCCAGAAAGAATTCTAAAATTGCAAACTGAATTAAGCATTCATCGATAGCAGCAGGGTTCAGGATCTTTAGCCACGCGCAAGCCGTGAAGGGCCTGCACGAATGAGATTCGAAGCAATTTACGTCCCGTGACCCGCCTGCAATAAATGCACACTCGTTGACTTCGTCTGTTAATTACAAGACTCCAATCACTGCTGGTAGTGACTGGAGCCTATTCTCAGCTCCGAGGTGAGCTTTCCTGTGTATTTCTCATACACAAACCCGTGGAGGAGCCGCTATTATTCATTTGGTATTGACGTCCCTCTACACAGACTTCCAGAGTCTGACATCATTATATGTCAGTTAATGAAATAAAACGTAAAATATCAAAAAGTCCTCATCACACATCAGAGGAAAAGTGTGACAGATGAAGTGTAACAATGATACGTGCATGGTTTCAACTTGGGAAATGAAAGTGTCACCATTTAACGGGTTTGGGCAAAAAAAAAAAAGAATTGTGATAGGAACTTATAGAAACTTGGGGGGCGGGGGTCATGATTTGCAGTGACCAATCAGGTTGAGGACCTTCAGCCTACACTCCCTGGTGAGACAGGGGGATATGTGATGGAGGTCTTCAGGTGGAGGAGCGGTATCAACATGGGGAAATGTGAGCAAGGTTTTGAAACTATCCGTTACTTCTTCAGCTGTAAGTTAGAGAGGCAAAGTATCGTGAAGGTTATGGAAGTATTACATTGTCAATAGGGTGGTAGACGAAGGAATAGGATGCCGGTTAGCATCACAGAACATAATGAAATAGTTAGTTTATAAACAAGTCTATGTGAGGAAAAACGGCTCGGTCAAGATGAGCACCGGCTAGAACGAACATACAGGAAGTCTGTGTTCACTCATATTTCATAAGTTCTTATGTTCTTCTGAGAGAGTGGGTGTACCCACGAGGCGTAGTGGGCGTTTGACTTTTGTTTCGCCGGAGGTTATTAGAAGACTTTCCTGTTTTTTCGCTTGCTGAGCTGGAAATTGAACCGCTAAAGAATGTAAACCCTTGCAGTTCTGCCGGTAGGGTATGAATTTGTTTAAATTACCAAGAGATCTTCAGGTTGGCCCCTTGTGCGGAGTGAGGGTCCGGTGCTTGCCTGCACGAGTGTAGTCAGGGCTGGCTCAGCCTCCGTCGAACACCGTGTTTACCTGCCACCAGGCAAAGGCATACCTGTTTTCCCTGTACATGATATACATTATTGCCGCAAAACTTTGTGTTTTCCTCGACAAGGAAACACGAGCACATTCAACCCACGTGTCTCCGTGGCCTCTAAATTAAAAAGGAGAATAAACCATTTCTCTCCCTCTCTCTCTCTCTCTCTCTCTCTCTCTCTCTCTCTCTCTCTATCTCTCTCTCTCTCTCTCTCTCTCTCTCTCTCTCTCTCTCTCTCTCTCTCTCTCTCTCTCTCTCTCTCTCTCTCTCTCTCTCTCTCTCTCTCTCTCTCTCTCTCTCTCTCTCCTTTCCTCTATAACCTATTTCTGCACTCTTAGGTCACTTTCTCACACATGTTTACCGGCCAGATAACTTACCAGGAAAAGCCTTACGGATCTTCACACACTGATAGACTCAATAGGAAACCCAGGTTCCCGGGACACACGATTAGGTTTCGGTACTGTGATATCAAGATGCCAGTTTCTCACGAGCGGCTGTCCAGGTGGTGAGAAGTCTCACGTGTTTGGGAAGAAATGATTAGCTCCGGTGCGTTACGTGTTTTTGTTAAATCTGATTGTTTAATTTTATTTATTTATAAATTAAAGTCACCTTGTTTTTCTTTGATATTGTTTCAGTTGTCATTATTGTATGTTTTTATTTTTAATTGTTGTAAGGTTATTATTATTATTATTATTATTATTATTTTTTTTTTTTACACATTAATTGTGAAATTTGTATTTGGAGATTGCAATGTAGAACTGTTGATTTTCTGGTCCGTTGACTGTAGTTGTGCCTCAGTTCAGTACTTTACTTTTTTATTTTTACATTTAGAAATATTAACTGTTGAATGCTTTAGTGGCCAACATTTAGATAAAGTCTTTAAAATATTGAGTGTCTAGGTTGATATGAGTGTCAAGATTGTTCTATTCGTGCCAATAAAATATTGATTTGATTGTTACAATGGCACCTCGTTTGTGATAGATTATTGTTAAGAGAGGGAGTTGAAGAGAAGATAAAATGGGATGCATGTAGTTTTTATTCTTTGAAAAATACGCAGATCAGCCACATCTTTTATGTGCCTAAAAAGTCTGAATGATGGGCTCTTACTCAGGAATGATAAGATTGATTCTCACTCGAAGTGCAGCGAATATTGAATTTTGTCAAACAACTTCAAATACTATTGTGGACAGGATTTCCAAATGAATGTTGAGAATTCAATTATTGACATGATTTATCTCATAATAATGTACACTTACTTTGTTGGGTATCAAACTATTGCCCCCGTTAGGAATAACGGGCCTTGTCGTCCTAGAAAAGTCTTCTTGATTAACGATAGTAATTAATAACAAAAATGCAGCAGAAGTCATTTTGCAATTAAGCACTTAATCACTGAAGGTAATTAAGGTGCTCTTACAAGCTCAGTTTATATAGTTACATCACATACATACATTGTATAATTGATACATTACATGGTTAATCTTGGGTACAAGTCCAATATATCATCGAGTGTTCCAGTACTCATATAGTAATTACACAGTTCAGCATACCTAAGCCGGGGAGGGCGAAAGTCAGTCAATATGGGACATTCTACATTATAATGTTCAAGAGAGTGCATGTTTTCTCTTTCACAAAGTTGACACATTGTGTACTCCACATTTGGGTTTTCAAAAAGCTGCCAGATACTTCTATATCCCAGGCGTATTCTGGCCACTATAACATCACATTGCCGGGTTTCTGTTCTATTAGTCCCATATGTGAATGTCTCCTCACGATATCTATCATAATATTTAATCCCTCCTACTCCCATGCACTCCTTGCAAGGGAGTGAAAGCTATGCTACTGCATCACAGATGATATTGTCGGGATGATATTGCCCCATTCTGTCTTAATACCAAGAAAAATACTAATAAAATAACTTGAATTATATTTTGATTATATGAATATATGCCTAATTACTGAATTAACAGTGCTAACTAAAGCTAACATAATTGCCATAAGCAAACTAAAGTTATTCAACACTGTATAATGAATATATTTTCAGCATTTACTCCATCGAGATATTGAATAATTTGTAGCAATTTTTAAATCAATGATGTTAAATAAAGCCATATATGTTAAGATATATAAAACAATTCTATTCAAAATTAATGTAAATGGTCAAAGGTCCAAAGTTTCATCGAATATTCCTTAATTCAAAAGAAATTTGAATTTCTTAGTTTTACAAGACCTAAATTCAAAATACAATTAGTTTTTCATAGGAGTAGAACGTCGGTCGATGCTGGGAGCAGGCAGGTGACTGCCTCACCTGGGGACCTTGCACTCCTGCTGGGGAGGGTCTCAAGGCAGTACAAAGCTGCCTGCTGGACGCTGCTCCTCATACAGCTTCTGCCAGCAAGATGAAGTGCCTCCTGGTCCTACTCGCCCTCGCCGCCCTCACATGGTAACACTCCACTACTCTATGTCATTTAGCTTAAGATGTTTTATTCTGAATATTATATTGATGTACATGAGAAATATGTTTAACAATTTATTATGTAATGAAAATATACACATCAGTAACTGAGCAATGACGAAATGTAATTAGTATTATTCCATCTCTAACAATTCATGTGGGTAAAAATCTTGTTGGCTATATTATATCGAATTACAATTTCCAGAAAAATTGCTGTAATTTGTTTATAACAGAAGCAAACTATTTCCATTTTATTTATTCCGCTTTGTAAGGAAATTCCGTTTGTTAGGCATCTCATGACGGATAGATTCTACCTAATTGGAATCTAACTTGAATCTACAAGATTCTACCATGGAGAATATAGATCTACTCTTGTGATGTTATTGCAGTTCTCAGGGGCCGCCACAGTGCCAGTGTGGCATCTTTGTCAATGATCAAATTGAAGAGATCGAGGTACTTTCCTTCCCACCCATAGAAGTGGAGGGCTGTGAAGATGCAGAGACCTGCAGCTCCACTTGCGATTATGAGGTATGAGTCTTTCTCTTTACGTAAATAGATTGCTTTCATACGAGGAAGGAGATTCATTAGGCTTCTGTCTAACACACAAACACACACTCACTTATGTCTCAATACCTATAAAAGAGAATGTCTGTCTGCTTGTCCGAAGTTGTAGGTCAGACGCTTGGGACTAGCCTCATCCATATGGATAGAGGGAATAGTCTGGAAGACGGAATAATCATAGGCTGATTAGGGTCACCAAACTTAATAGGGAACAGCGTGCTATGGGCACATTCCGAGCCACTCAATTTTTTTTGTGATGAAACATAATTTAGTTTAAAAGAAACATTTCTAAAAAAAAACAAAAATGACGTTTTCTTATAATAATATATACACACGCCAGTATTTTCTCATCTCGATGAAATTAACAGAAATGTCCTGCTATGCACAACTTGTCAGTAGTCACATAAACCAGACGATTCTCCCTCAGCTTTTAAGGTTTCTCTGGTCCTTCCTGCGTCTCAACGAAAATCGGGTAACTGTTATATCAAAACTTTTGCACTGTTAAGTTCCTGCAACCGGCGATCACCACACAGTAATAGGTGGAAATGTTTATTTTTTCTACGAGAGACAGAGACAGAGGGAGACAGAGACAGAGGGAGACAGAGACAGAGGGAGAGAGATAGACAGGGAGAGACAAAGACAAGAATGGTAGCAATACAGACAGAGAGGGGACAGAGAAAGGCAGACATAGATGGATTGATGGATTATTATAAGGATTGATTCATGGCTAGATACATAGATAGAAAAATAGAGGAATGAATAGATGGATTGATTGAGCAAAAGATGGACTGGTAGACTGATTGGTGGACAGATGGATAGAGGAATGGATACGATGTGTGAATTGACGGATACATATAGATTGATAGATGGAGGGATACATGAAGAGATAGTTGGATTGACACGGAGATAAATAGATTACTAGACGGAGACAAAGAAAGATAGATGGATAGAGGAAACAATAAATGGAGAGATGGATGGATAGATGGATAGATAGATAGATAGATAGATAGACATATAGATAGATAGATAGATAGATAGATAGATAGATAGATAGATAGATAGATAGATAGATAGATAGATAGATAGATAGATAGATAGATAAATATATAGATATGTTACAGATAGATAGATTTATCATAGATGAATAGATATGTGACTTAGGCCTACCCGTCTTTCTTACCCCTATTTTTTTCTTAACTTCTCTTATTCTTATCTCATCCCATTCTTATCTTCATCTCATTCAAACATTCATCACATTTTTACCTTGCATCCTATTCCTGCCTTTCACCTTATTCTTATCTTTTCTTACTCATTCCTCATTCCTTCTTCTCTTACCTGCTCCTAGTCTCACTCTCTTTTTCTTATTTTTTTCCCCCCGTATCTTTCTTTTCTTCTATTTCACGAGTAGATAATGGTCCAGCCTTGGAAACACAAACCGAAACTCTTTCTGTTTTCCGCTTGTTACAACTTGTAATAAAGTTGTTACATCTTGGCTTAACGTGTTTATGACGTATTAATACGTTGTTACAACTTGCTATAATGGTTGTTATAACTGGTTAGGAGGTGTTAAAACTTGTTCGAACGTTGTACCAACGTCGTAGTTTCGGTGTGTGTTTGGTAGGAGGACGGACCGAAACGCCGTTCTTTCTCCATTATCTGATGTGTGGTTTGATCATCACATCCTTTAGGAAATATATTATACAATTTTGTATATAAAAAACAATAAAGTTCTTGGGTGTTTACAGTGGTCCTCAGTAACCAACAACGGCGACTTGGACACAGTGCTTGATGACGGAGAGACGGTCGGACAACACATATGCAACGTCTTGGCTCGTGAGGGACATGAGAACTACGGACCTGGTGAAGTAAGTCTTCGTTGGGAAAATATCTTAAAGTAAAAACTGGAGTGTAAATACAAAACAAAAACAAATGATTAAACAGTGATAAATGAGAGGCATCGATGGTGTAACAATATTTGTTATGAAATATAGAGGTATTGAAAAGTCAAATTTTTCAATACGGTAAATACGGTCCTGTGAAGAAAGAGTTCTTTGTACATTTGACTTGTGAGTTTAAGCAAGTTTACCGTGTGCATATATGAGGCTCGTGTTCTCTCTGGTAATGTGAATGGTCGATGAAAATTAACTCTGATCTCATAGCCATGACTAGTGTCGTCGGGAAGTTGAATTCTGTCGCGGATATAGTCCCGGCTTTCAACCTCTTCTAACGATCTGCGTGGTGTAGAGTTAGGGTACTGGTTATGTCAGGGTGCGCAAACATCCTCGCTTTCTAAGGTTCGAGTCTGTTCACAGGTGAACGAGTTCTTTGTATATATATATATACAAATATATATATATATATATATATATATATATATATTATATATATATATAAATATATTAATATATATATATATATTAATATAATATATAATATAAAATATATTAATATATATATATATTAAATATATATATATTGTATATATATATATAATATATATATATATATATATATATATATATATATATATATATATATATATATATATATATATATGTATATATATATATATATATATATATATATATATATATATATATATATATATATATATATTTATATATATATATATATATATCAAATGTAGAGGTATTGAAATTAACAATTATCACCCAAGATTCCTGGGTGATAATAACTTTCCTCAGGAAGGGAAGTTGTTAAGTTGTTCATTTAATATGTGATAATCATTCTACATTTATCTTTAACAGGTGCTCCTGTACTACAGGCTCTGCGAAGGATCATGGCAGTACGATGATGAGGAGAGCAGATTGAATATATGTTGTACCGGTGGTCAGTACCACGCCTGTGATAACCCACCACCTCGTCCTCTCGTTGTCAAGTCTCTCTAACAGCTGACGTGACACACAAAACATTTACTTGCTGAGAATGAGTCTGCTTCGTTAGTTGCATAGTCAAGGTATATTATGTTCATTTAATATTCAACAAAACTTTAATTCCGAGCAGAATCGTCTCCCGTTATGCCACACTAACCATGACAGGAGTTGTCTACGTCCAAGACACCCTGAACGTTTCTCCTAAGAAGTTAATTGATAACTAAGTTGTGTGACCATCGAATGTACATAGTAAGATACCATCGTTCGTGACGCTGCTAACAAGCTTCATCTTTATTCTGTACAAATATTTAATGTTGTAGACTGAATTATGGTGTTAAATAATTTAACTTTGATGATAAAATATCATTGTAATTGCCCATATTTTAACAAGCAAAAGAGAGGGTTACCAGTGAATAAAGATTACATAACAACAGTTGTTCCTTGCAAGCACATGCAAGTTCCTCCCATATCAGATGACCCATTTTCAGTCTTTAACTCACAGTGATATACACCGAGAGCTGTACCCCATTTATCGGGATGCAGATTAAAGAGTTTCTTTAATCAGGACCACAGTATACTTAGCAGTAGGTCAGTAGGCTATTGTGGCGGCGTTAATAACCCTCATGAAGATGGTAGGCCTCAACCCAACATTAACTAAAACAAATTTTTTCTTCGTGCAACATTGAAAGAGATTTTGGTGGGGATCTGAAGAGTCAAAGACCAACTTGCAGAGTTCATGCTCAAATAATTAATAAGAGTTAGGCATTCTTCCGTCTATTCTTGGAACATTGCTCAGTTGCATACTCTATTCTGTGCTATGTCATTCATTTGGATAAACATCAAAATGTATTGAGCTAATGCATAATAACTGACACTTTAGTTCCATCCATGAAGTTATATACTTTCTCTACTAAGATATGTACTTTCTCTACTAAGTAAGATATGTACTTTCTCTACTAAGTAGGATATGTACTTTCTCTACTAAGTAAGATATGTACTTTCTCTACTAAGTAGGATATGTACTTTCTCTACTAAGTAAGATATGTACTTTCTCTAAGTAAGATATGTACTAGGATATGCATCAGTTGATCACGTTGAATATAAAGAATAAAATCTGCCATTGACAACTGCTTGGAGAATACACATTTGGAATTAATCAATTTAGGACGTAAAATTTTTGTTACACATAAAAACATTGGAGTATGTTGCTAAACTCGCTTTTATTGGCCATAATAATAAGTTAGTTACCTTTAACATGTAGAACCGAAATTTATTATAATGATAATAACATGCTATTTATACCATGGAAGATTTCCTCTTAATGTCATATATATATGGAGAGAATTGTGCCAAGCACGCACACACACACACATACATTAATAAGAGACTACATTATGTAGGAAGCCACTTAATGTAGTTAAGTAAGCTAATGTAGCTACATTATGTAGCTATATCATGAAGCTACATTATGTGGGAAGATAGTACGAGGTTACAAGATGACCGAGACAAACTGAAGGAATGGTCCAACATATAGCTACTAAAGTTAAACACAAGTAAATGTTAGGTAATGAAACTTGGCGGAGGAAATTGGAGACCAGACACTGGGTACCGAACGGGAGATGAAGTCCTTCATGAAACGGACAGAGAGAAAGATCTAGGAGTTGATATCACACCAAACCTGTCTCCTGAAGCCCATATCAAACGAATAACATCAGCGCCGTATGCGAGGCTGGCTAACATCAGAACTGCCTTCATAAACCTGTGTAAGGAATATTTAAGAATCTTGTGTACCTCATATGCAAGGAAAATCCTTGAGTACGCAGGCCCAGAATGGATCTTGTACCTTGTCAAGCACAAGATGAAGCTAAAAAAAGTTCAGAGGTATGCCACTAGAAAAGTCTCAGAACTTATAGGCATGAGTTACGAGGAAAGGCTGCTTGAACTGTATCTCACGTCGACGGAAGACCGCAAAGCTCGGGGAAACATGATCACCACATACAAAATTGTCAGTGGAATTGACAGGGGTAGACATGGATGGATTATTTATCACGGTTATATAACCTGTGGTCCTGGGTTCGATCCCAGGCGCCGGCGAGAAACAATGGGCAGAGTTTCTTTCACCCTATGCCCCTGTAACCTAGCAGTAAAATAGGTACCTGGGTGTTAGTCAGCTGTCACGGGCTGCTTCCTGGGGGTGGAGGCCTGGTCGAGGACCGGGCCGCGGGGACACTAAAAAAGCCCCGAAATCATCGCAAGATAACGGGTGGTACACGCACAAGGGGACACAGGTGGAAGCTGAGAACCCAAATGAGCCACAGAGACATTAGAACTAACTTTTTCAGTATCAGAGTAGTTAGTAAACTGAATGCACTAGGAAGAAATGTGGAGAAGGCTGAATCCACACAGATTTTCATATGTAGATATGATTTGTACACTAGTAGATTGACGATTGAGAGGCGGGACCAAAGGGCCAAAGCTCAACCCCTGTAAGCAAAATTAAGTGAGTACACACACAGGTTTTTTCAGCTTCAGCCTGGAGTCCATACCTAGTTAAATATAAGAAAAAGTTAGAGAAGATTCAGATATTTATCACCTCAATAGTCCCAGAATTGAGAGGTATGATTTACGAGGAAAGGCTACGGGAGCTAAATCTCACCTCCCAGGAAGGCAGAAGAGTAAAGGGAGACGTGATCACCACATACAAAATTTGCAGTGGAGTTGATAGGGTGGATCACGACAAACTATTTAGCACAGGTGGAACACGAACAAGGGGACACAGGTGGAAACATAGTACCCAAATGATCCACAGAGACATTAAAATAAATTTTTTCAGTGTCAGAGTAGTTAACAAATGGAATGCATTACGCAGTGATGTGGTGGAGGCAAACCCCAAACACAGTTTCAAATGCAGATATGATAGAGCCGAATAGCCTAAGAAATCTGTAAACCAGTTGATTGTCAAGTGGTGGGACCAAAGAGCCGAAGTCTGGTTGCATACCTCTGAAACTTTTCAAACTTTGAATTGTATTTTATTAGGATTGGACTCCAAGCAGGAGCTGAATAATTTAGGATTGGTCTGGCATATGTGGTATACAAAGTTCTGAATGATTCCTTATACTTGTTTCTGAATGCAGTTTTTATGTTGGCTAATCTAGGATACACCGCTGAAGATATCCTTTGACTTGTGAGCTTCTGGTAACAGGTTAGGTGGATTATCATTATCAAGTTTTTAGTTACTATCTCTAGCCGTTTAGGTCTCCATCTTTCCTCTCCTCAATGCGGTTCCTTGTTCTCCCAGTCAATCCTTCCCCGATTGAAATCCCCCTATGAGGAGCTGGTGGGATACTAATAAAAAGTCAAAAGCTTCAACGAAAATTGAAAAAATACAAAAATATATGTTAAGTGTTTAATTTTAAGATCCAAAATGATCAACTTTTTTTTCAGAGAGAAACTCGTCAATCGTTGCTGGGAGCGGGCAGGTGGTTGCCCCACCTGGGAACATTGCACTCCTCCTGGGGAGGGTCTCAAGGCAGTATAAAGCTGCCTGCTGGAGGCTGCTCCTCACACAGCTTCTGCCAGCAAGATGAAGTGCCTTCTGATCCTCCTCTCCCTCGCCGCCCTCACCAGGTAACATCCTCCTCCACCATGTAATTTATATTTGGAAGTTTTTTCGGATTAATATCTTGCTGTACATGGGAAAAGATGTTTTTGATGATGTACTGAAAAGATACGCATCAATAACCGAGGAACTATGAAATATAATTAGTATTATTAAACCTCTTTCAATTAGTGATAATAAAATCACGCTGGCGATTATTTTAAACTATAACTAAGAAATATTGGATAATTTGTTGATTACAAAATATAAATATTTCAATTCGTTATTATACTTTTATAAGGAAATTCGGATTATCAGTCATCTCAAGCCTCATAGCAAATGTTACTATAAATAACAAAGCATCTCTCGTATTGTTCCTGCAGTGCTCAGGGGCAGTCCCAGTGCCAGTGTGGTGCCTTTGTCAATGATCGCATCGGAGAGATCGAGGTGTTTCCCTTCCAGCCCATAGACTTGGAGAGCTGTGAAGATTCAGAGACCTGCAGCTCAACTTGCGATGATGAGGTATGAGTCTCTCTCTCTCTTTACGAAAATGGGATATTTCACATGAGGAATGAGATGTATTATATTTTTTGGCAAACACACAAAGTTTTAAATAATATATATATATATATATATATATATATATATATATATATATATATATATATATATATATATATACATACAAAATTTCATGTGAAAAAAACATCAAATTCCTGGTTGTTTCCAGTGGGCTTCAATAACCAACAACGGCGACTTGGACACTGTGCTTGATAACGGAGAGACAGTCGGACAACACATATGCAACGCCTTGGCTCGTGAGGGACATGAGAACTACGGACCTGGTGAAGTAAGTCTTCGTTGGGAAAATATCTTAAGGAAGCAATGTAAAGACAAAACGACAAAAATAGTAAACAATGTTTGATAAAAACTGAGGCAACGAAGGTATAACTAGATTTGTTAAAGAAATATAGTTGTATGGAAGATTCCTGAGTGATAATAACTTTCCTGAAGAGTAGAAGTGTTGCATTAATTGTGAGATAATCATTCAACTATTTTCTTCAAACAGGTGTTCCTGTACTACAAGGTGTGTGATGGCCCTTGGCAGTACGATGATGAGCAGAGTACACTGGAAATCTGTTGTACCGGTGGTCAGTACCACGCCTGTAATAACCCACCAACTCGTCCTCCCGTTATCAAGTCTCTCTAACAGTTGACGTGACGCACAAAATATCTGCTTACTGATAATGTGGTCTGCTTCGTCTGTTGCATAGTCAAGGTTGATTATGTTCATTTAGTAAAAAGGAAATTTAAACTTGCCTCCCGTGAAGCTAACATTCACCATCGCCGGAGTTGTCTACGTCCAAGAAAACATCTACGCCTTTCCCAAGATAGTTAATTGATAACCAAGATATGTAACCATCGAATGTACATAGTAAGATATGATCGTTCGTGACGTTACTAACAAGCTTCACCTTAATACTGTGCAAATATTTAAGTTCTGTAGTGAATTATGTTCCTCAATAAAATAATCTATCTATTGTGTTAAAATACAATGGAAAAAGCCCGTATTTCGTCAAGCAGAAATGAGACTTCCCAATTAATAAATAATACATAATACGAGTTGTTTCTTACATCCACATGCACAATCGCTCCATAATGACCCTTTCAGTCATTACTCAAAGGTATGGATTCGCAGAGATGTATGTCATTTATCTTTGTATAAACTCAGAGTTTCCTTTAATCCTGGAATATGTTCAGTACTAAAGTATACTCTGCTGTTGGTCAGTAAGATGCTGTAGTAGCGTTAATAACCATCGAGTGGTTGGTAAACCTAACCCAACATTTAATCACACCAGCCTTTACTTCATGCTACATTACACCCCAATTGTGTTCCGATCTGAAGTCTATGAGCAACTAGCACATTTGATAGTCAATAATAAGATTAGCTTTTGCCATTTGATTTTAGGAACATTGACCAGTTTCATTCGCTATATTATGTTATGTCACTTCATTTTTTTTGTAAACACAGGCCCTTAGTTCCATCCCTGAAGTTCCATTCATGTTTAGTTTAATCCAAGTTTAGTTCTATTTATTCTATTCATGAACATATGTGCTACCTCACCAAATGCGTTAGTTGATCAAAATGAATGTAAAGGTTAAGATCTGCCGTTGCTGACTGCTTGAAAAATACACCTTTAGAAAAAATATATTGTGAACGCAAAATTATTATTACATACAGCAAAATCATTGCTTCATGTTAATAACCTTGCTATATTAGGCCGTTATAGTGCGTTATTTTCAATTAATATAGGTTATATTAATTAATTAATATATATATATTAATTGTATATTAGTATAGGCACGTGGTCCTGCATGTGGTGAACCTCTCTCATCGACTGCATATTGCCAGCACTCAACTCTGCAGCAGTTGTCAATACCAGCGTAAACGTGCTTGCAGATGTTCGCCTTGTCCAAGTGCGACTAGACTCCAACGGCCAGTGAGCCGTGATTGATCCAAGCTCCTCAAATGCAGCGGGTCCTAACTCGAGCACTGTAACGGTTGACAAACGCCCAGTCTGTTGACATTCACCCATTTAGTGGAAAAGATCCAGGCCTCCTGGAATGTTGGTTCTCTTGCAACTGTGCTGCCCCAGCTTCATATTTGGCACCCCCCCCCCCCCCCACTCCTTGTGTGTAGGAAATGAATTCTGGGCAAATTTTGTTTTGCGTTTGAAAATGTTAAATACATTTCCTTGATCAAAGATATGAAAACAAAATCAAAACTGTACTTACTTTAGCCGCAATGGGGTCCGGAAATTGGCGTGTGACGTCAGGATTTGGTGGTCGGCCGAGACGTGGACTCCCGGAGCCAGTCGCGCCACAGCTACAAATTATTTTTTGTTAATTTTTTGCGTACATTTCCTAATACATTTGTTTAGTTTTTCTTGCCAATCCTATGATTAATGAACAAGTACACAATATTATGGCATTAGAACATCCGTACTGTCCCAAGACACTGTGTTACATGCATCACATATGTGTCCACATATATTGCTCATTTATCCAATGTTTCACGTTCATTTATATATATTTGCGTATTTACTCACCATACACTATCACTCACAATATACATTCACCATCAACAAACTCAGAACTTCGCGAGTGTGAACTGCGACACCCAGCCAGCCCTCTCTCACTCCTCCAACATCTTACTCCCCAACATTCCTCCTCCCACCATTTTGTTATTGTTTTTATTACACTATTTACATACGATATGTATACCTATCTACATGTTATATTCACCATAACTATATAACTAAGCTGGTATTGTGTTCAAACAGCACAGTGGCCACCATACACTGCATGACAAATCACACAGCAGTCAGCAGACGACGCTACGGTACGACACCACCTCCCTCACCATAATGGCTCCTCCCAACATACTCCTCTTGCTGTTATTACACTAAATACGCACATTGTATATACCCATGTACATATGTATTCACCATAGCGAACCACTAAGCTAGTATGGTAGGCATACCTCTGAAACTTTTCTAACTTTTTATTGTATTTTACTAGGTATGGACTCCAAGATGGAAATGCATAATTTAGGATTGGCCTGACATATGTGGTATACAAAGTTCTGAATGATTCCTTATGCTTGTTTCTGAATGCAGTTTTTATGTTGGCTAATCTAGGATACACCGCTGAAGATATCCTTTGACTTGTGAGCTTCTGGGAACAGGTTCGATGGATTATCATCCCCCAGATCTTTCTCTCTATTTCACTCTTGAAAGATGGACGCGTGTTTGTGTGTGTGTGCTCACCTAGATGTACTCACTTAGTTGTGCTTTCGAATGTTGAGCTCTGGCTCTTTGGTCCCGCCCCTAAACTGTCAATCAACGGGTTTAAAAATTCTTGAGCCTACTGGGCTCTGTCATATCTACATTTGAAACTGTGTATGGAGTCTGCCTCCACCACATCACTGTCTAATGCATTCCATCTGTTAACTATTCTGACACTGAAAACGTTCTTTCTAACGTCTCTGTGGCTCATTTGGGTACTCAGCTTCAACCTGTGTGCCCTTGTTCGCATATCACCCGTGTTAAACAGTTTATCTCTATCTACCCTCTAAATTCCTCAGAAAATTTTGTAGGTAATGATCATGTCTCCCCTTGCTCTTGTCTTCCAGTGTCGTGAGGTGCATTTCACGAAGCCTGTCCTCGTAAATCATGCCTCTTAGTTCTGGGACTAGCCTTGTGGTGTACCTCTGATTTTTTCTAGCTTCGCCTTGTGCTAGACAAGGTAGGGGCTCCATGCTGGGCGGCCGCATACTACATAGCATAGATAATTTGCATTTGGAAGAAATTGCATTTGGATGTAAGAAACAACTCGTATTATGGAACCTTTATTTATGAGTAATACTTTTACTTCATGATACAACACGGGAGGTGCATGTTGATTTCATGGAAAAAATTTTGTGCAGGGTTAAACATTCGTTGTTTACAAAACTTTAAGAACTTTAAGTGAAGAACAGACGAAGCAGACGACGTTATCAGCAAGCAGTCGGTTAGTTCATCACATGAGCTATTAGATAGATTTGACAACGGGAGGAGGAGTTGGTGGTGTTTTTAACAGGGTTGGTATTCACCACCTGCACAACACACTTCCAGTGTACTCTGCTCACTGTCGTACTCCCATGGGCCTTGACAAAGCTTGTAGTACAGGTACACCTGTTGAACAGAATTGCAGAAAGATTACCGAACAATAAATGAAGCTCTTCCCTATGAAATAATCACCGCCCTCGCATCCCCCCAACACTTTTATATTTCATAGCAAATGTCAAATCTATAATTCATAATAAATATGAAATTTTCATTGTCTCATTTATTAAGTAAGGTAAACGCCCTATTTTTATTCGTTGTCTTTACTTTTACTCTTCAACGTATTTAATCAACAAAGACTCACTTCACCAGGCCCGAAATCCTCATGTCCCTGACGGGCCAGGGCGTTGCATATGTGTTGTCCGACCGTCTCTCCGTTTTGAAGCACAGTGTCCAAGTCGCCGTTGTTAGTTATTGAAGCCCACTGAAAAATTAAAACAAAAACTGTAATTGCATTTTCATGTAAATTTACCGGATCGTCCAAGTGTTCTTTCTTCTCACCTCTCACCTTCTCAACCTCCTTCTCTTTTTCTCTCCACTAATCTCCTTCCCAAAAATCCGCCGCGCCCTTTTCCACTCTCACCCATTCCTTCCAATCTCCTATTCTCTCACGCTCACGCTCTTTATCTTTCTCGATTTTTCGAAAGCTCTTCCACTCTCTCCTTCCTTTTCCTCAACTTCTCCCCCCCCCCTTCCCACTCCTTCACCATGTGTGAATGTGAGTATTAACTATTAGTGTTAGCAGAATTGAGAAGTTAGTTCTTGGACTTAGCCTTTCTAACCGTCGGTTGTCTTATGTACTGACTCACGACTTTATTTCTATCTATTATATCTACTTCATTTTGTTATTATATGCACAATATCTATTACTATACTTTGAAACACACACACGAGAGTGAGAAAGACCATAGGGATGATATTACGCCCGACCTGTCCCCTGCTACTCACATCATGTGGATGTCATCAGCGGTAAATGTCAGGTTGCCCAACTTAAGAACGGCCTTTACAAACTTGTGGAAGGAATCATTCAGAGCCTTGTATACCACATATGTCCAACCAATCCTAAAGTATGCATCTCCAGCATGGATTCCGCATCTCGTCATGTACAAGATTATATTTTAGATGGTTCAGTGGTATGCCACAAGATTACTACTCGAACTGAGGTATATGATCTACGAGGAGAGACTACGGGAGCTAAACCTCACTTCTCTGTAAAAAAGAAATGTTAGAGGAGATATGATCATTACATACTAGATTCTCAAAGAAATTGATAGGGTAGATAAAGATAATAAATTTAACACAAAGGGGACACAGGTGGAAACTGAGTACCCAGATGTGCCATAGGGATATTAGAAAAATAAAAATTGTCAGAGGAGTTAACAAATAGACTGCATTAGGCAGTGATGTGGTGGAGGCAGACTCCATGCACAGATTCAAATGTAGATCTGATAGAGCCTAATAGAATCAGAAATCTGTACACCAGATTAACAGTTGAGAGGTGGGAACAAAGAACAGAATCTCAACCCCCTGCAAGCACAACTAGGTGAGTACAATGCATTCTGTAGCAGCTGTCTAACTGCCAGGTACCTATTTACTGCTAGGTGAAGAGGCACATCAGGTGAAGGAAACTCTGCCCATTTGTTCCTACCTCGGCCGTAAGTTGAACCCGGGCCCTTAAGACGGCATCCGAACGTTGTCCGGTCAGCTACGAGGCTCCTTCTGTGTGTATGTCAGTGAGTGTGTATGATTGTGCGTGTGTGTGTGTGTGTGTGTGTACTCACCTAGTTGTGCATACGGAGGTTGAGCTCTGGCTCTTTGGTCCCGCTTCTCAACTCTCAATCAACTGTTTGTGTGTGTGTGTGTGTGTGTGTGTGTGTGTGTGTGTGTGTGTGTGTGTGTGTGTGTGTGTGTGTGTGTGTGTGTTTGTGTGTGTGTGTGTGTGTGTGTGTGTGTGTGTGTGTGTGTGTGTGTGTGTGTGTGTGTGTGTGTGTGTGTGTGTGTGTGTGTGTGTGTGTGTGTGTGTTTGTGTGTGTGTGTGTGTGTGTGTGTGTGTGTGTGTGTGTGTGTGTGTGTGTGTGTGTGTGTGTGTGTGTGTGTGTGTGTGTGTGTGTGTGTGTGTGTGTGTGTGTGTGTGTGTGTGTGTGTGTGTGTGTGTGTGTGTGTGTGTGTGTGTGTGTGTGTGTGTGTTTATGTGTTTGTGTGTGTGTGTTTGTGTGTGTGTGTGTGTGTGTGTGTTAGAGTGTTTGACAGAATCATAATTAGTTCCCTACCACTCAAGGACCAATTTATTATTACCTCATCATCACAAGTTGAGCTGCAATCGGCTGTATCTTCACAGCCCTCCACGTCTATGGGCGGGAAGGGAAACACCTCGATCTCTCCGATATCTTCATTGACAAAGGCACCACACTGGCACTGTGGCGGCCCCTGAGCCCTGCAATAGTTACCCAGAAGCCTCATAATCCATGATAACATTTCCTAACGAGCTTGAGTTGCCTGGGGACCCGATTGTCTTCATATAACTATAAACTTAATAATAATTCATGCATTAATTAATATAGTCAATTTAATAAAAGTATGAATTTCGTTAAACTGGAATAATAAGTAATTTACCAATTTGAACTAATGTAAATATTCCTGTAATTTCTAACCTCTCAATAACGTAGGCAGAATCAAGATTTTATTAATTAATTAAGAAAGTGTTCATAGATGTATATTATCATTTTAATAAATACAGACAAGTTTTTGCATACATTGGGAAGATATACATACTCGGCTTCTATGTTGTACGGAGGTATTTCCTTTTGACAAAGGTTGTTTTTATGTGTCTAATGTTTTTTGAGTGTGATTTTATGTAAATTAGCTAGTAAACGATGATGTTTAAACTGTTGATGAATTATGACAGAGGCGCCTGTTGGTATATATTGTTTAGTGACGAATAATGTTTAGTGCAGTGATATGATGGTGTAGACATTATAATGATGATGAAAAGGAAAATATAAATACAGATAACGAGTTTGAAATTAAAGACATATAATATAATTTTTTGTTGATGCTTTAAGATTGCATAAATACTCATAATGTTATTCATTATTATGTGTATGTAGGTTTTGAGGCAAATTAACAAGCATATACCAAAATGAGAGAAAATTACGGTAATTTTTTTCCATATCTTTCTGATATTAAAGTATTATAGTGTTGCTTCTTGAATGTATAATTTAAAATAATAAAATCAAAGGGATTCTACTTGTTTAAAAAAAGACAGATTATTAATAATTACATTTCGTCATTTCTAAATTATTGCTGAATATTTTTTTCAATACATTATACCATTTTTCACATGCAGCAGACAAATAGTCTATATAGAGCATAAAATATAAATAACATTTAGGAGCAGAATGTTACCATGTGAGGGCGGCGAGGGAGAGGAGGATCAGGAGGCACTTCATCTTGCTGGCAGAAGCTGTGTGAGGAGCAGCGTCCAGCAGGCAGCTTTATACTGCTTTCAGACCCTCCCCAGCAGGAGTGCAAGGTCCCCAGGTCGGACAGCCACCTGCCCGCTCCCAGCAACACAGACGTTCTTTTATCATATGAAAAATCGTACTTTATCGGTTTCCAAACCATAAAGATTACAAATTACAAATAAAATATAATACATAGTCTATGTCATGCAATTACGTCCAGACGTCCTGATACTGGTATCATTTCCTGGTAACAGGATTTTACTGCATAATATTATTCATATATAATTATAGTGGGAATAATATTAATATTATTTTCAACATACAATAAGCGTGAAATAATAAAATGAATATTTAATATATTACATCAACCATAACTAAAAGTTTTATTAGGGAAACAAATATTGACATTCCTTGTATAGCTAAAAGCAGTAATTCACATAAAGTTTACTTAATCTTACATTCATTATATACAGAATATATTCAACAAACCAGTAACTCGATGTACTGTATAAATTGGCAAAATAAAGATGACTATGATTAAAAAATATTACAGTCCATTTTCTGATCCTACATCGTGATTATGTGACCCTTTCTCCTCAAACCGTTTAATACATCAATTGGAAAATGTCATAATAAAAAGCTGTGCATGTCTACTTATCCTAATGTTTTAAATTTCAAGTTCATTAATAATAATATATCCATGAAAATAGGAAGAATATTTTTGAACATTGATAATTAAAATAAAACATTATATATGCACATATATATTAGTATATTTTGGTAGCAGTCTTTCCTGTAGACATATATTATTAAATATGACCGAAAAAGTAAGATTAATAATTCTAACACGAATTTTCTCAATATATATATATAAATATATATATATATATATATATATATATATATATATATATATATATATATATATATATATATAAAGCCATTCAGGCTTGTTCGCATATATATATATATATATATATATATATATATATATATATATATATATATATATATATATATATATGTATATATAAATATATATATATATATATATATATATATATATATATATATATATATATATATATATATAAATATATATATATATATATATATATAAATATATATATATATATATATATATATATATAAATATATATATATATATATATATATATATATATATATATATATATATAATTATATATATATATATATATATATATATATATATATATATATATATAAATATATATATATATATAAATATATACATATATATATATATATATATATATATATATATATATATATATATATATATATATATATATATATATATATATTATTAAAGGGTTTAATAATTTTTTGAATATGAAATTGAATATGTTGATAGTTGATAGTTAATATATCATAGTTGAATATGACCGAAAGGGTAAGATTTATGGTTCTAACACGAATCTTCTAAATATTTCTTACGTTTTTCTTCACGTTCAAGGGAAGTTGAAAAAATAACTCTCCAAAGTTCATTTTTACTCTTTCCTATATTCTGACGCCTGGGGATGCATTTCACAAGGTACACCTTACATATTCAAAGATAATTTTCCCTTGTTGAACATCGGATTATATAATCTTTAGGTGAGGAGGAGGATGAATGCCATAAGAAGGGGAATTAAAAATATCAATGAATATATGATCAAGGGGGATCAGTGAATAAAAGGATCAGGGGGTATTAATAGGGTCATTGGATGCCGTGTCTGCGTTGGCCCTGAGTCTTGAAGTGGGTAGAACGTAATTACGTGTTAGCTGGTTGTTGATTGCTGGTCTGGAATTCTGAATATGCAGGGCCTCGCTGATGTCCAATCTCCTGCTGTCGTTTTATATGTCGATTATTTCAGTGTTGCTTGTCAAGATGTCTATAGTGATGATCTGGTCTTGTGTGCAAGACCACATGTTCCTTGATAGAACTATGTTGTTTATGTATTGTTAATTGCCCAGAGAGACACGTTGTTGGTTTGCCTATATATATAGATCGTTTGGGCTGACAGTCCCTAAGTGGGCATGTGAAGGTATAGACGACGTTAGTCTCTCTTAAGGCGCATTTCTTGGTGTCTGGGAAGTTTTTCATAAGCAAGTTTGCGGTATTGCTAATGAAAAACTCTCCAGACACCAAGAAAAGCGCTGTAAGAGAGACTAACGTTGTCTATATCTTCACATGCCTACTGATTGATGTGGGTTACATGCCCAATTAGGCTGGGTATGGGTTAGTACTAATCAAACAAGTAAAAGATGGCACAGTGCCATATGGAACATTATGAACCTGATGATGACTCTTAGAGAGACTCGACCTTTAAAATATTCTAAAAAAATGATTCAAAACACTATTTTTTGTGATACCATACAGTAAAATAATATTCACTGATGTCCGCAAAATGTTAAAATAAAATAACTATTTCAGTTTGCCCACAAATGTAAGAGATGTATTTATAAAGTGATCAACACCGGGGTCCTCTACCACCATACTCCCTCCTCTCCCTTCCAAGCTGAGGCTTGGAAGTTGTCATCTGACAAAGTAAGCAGATGGTTACTTACTTAACAAACAAGCGTCCAGAACGTGTGAGGGAGGCCTGCTCACTGGCAGTGATGTATACAAACGCGTGCTACATACTGACACGTGATACTGAAACGTGATACATATTGACCTAAGAAATGCATACTGACACATGTGATAAAAATAACACGTGCGGGATACGGACTCATGATACTGACTAATGATACATATTAATATGTGAGATATAGAGAAACATGCTTTCCAAGGATATGTAATGTCATATGATTCATGCCGACACAAAAGAAACAGTAATATTCCTGATACGTACTGACATGATGCATGTTGACACATGATACATACTGACACACGTGATGCATTTTGACGTACGGGACACCTACTGACCCGTAATTCATACTAACACGTGATACATCCTGACACGTGGAACATATTGAAATATGATACATATTTGACAAATACGTTCTGACAAAAATTATACATATTTATTATGTGATACATACTGACACTGTGTGATACGTAATGATACGTGCTACAAACTGATGCATGATATATACGTACATGTGACTCATTCTGACACAAAACACACTGACAAACGTGATACATATAAAGAGGTGATACTTACACATAAGTGATACTTTGTAAGGAACGTAATACATACCGGACACGGGAAACATACTGATACACATGATACGTACTAACACACGTGTTTGGCCGACTTAAGCACCTCGTCGACCTGGGTTCCCAACAACTATATTGTGCTATATTTTGGGTAAACCCGAGCCCCGCCGGTACCCGATCTAGTAACTTGTAAATCAGTTCTCTTAAAGCTAAACATTATATATTAAGACATATAACAGTACTGCTATAAGAGTTACATAAATGACTGATAAAAGGTCATTAGCTTTAGTACATATTTAAAAACTTATATATGTGTTTTAATATGTAATCAACATGAATACATTTTTGTTACAGTTGAAGAAACGCCAGTTGTTGCTGGGAGCGGGCAGGTGGCTGCCTCACCTGGGGACATTGCACTCCTCCTGGGGAGGGTCTGAAGGCAGTATAAAGCTGCCTGCTGGAGGCTGCTCCTCACACAGCTCCTGCCAGCAAGATGAAGTTCCTTCTGATCCTCCTCTTCTTCACCGCCTTCTCATGGTAACACTGAAACTAAATTTCATTTAAAATAGATATATCAGTACATTATTTTGACAATTAAAATGCATTACTTAATTCTGTAATGGTTAAGTGCATTAATCGATTGTTTTATGTCGATGGTCATGATTTTTATTTTATATCATATACTGTTTACTCTGTCGAAGATTTGATTGATGGGGCGACGTTGATTCTTTCCGTATTAGAAGTTTCAGCTGGAAAATTTAACTGAGTTCAATGCTGCAGTTGATGAGATTTTTACTGATTAATGCTTCAGATGCTGAGTTTTTTTTCTGATTTAAATGCTTGAACTGCTCTTATTTTTATCGAATATAATATTATATATGATCACGACCGCTTTCGTAATTATGTATATGAACTATTTGAATTTGAAACATTATTTGTAGTATTTGGTTTTTATTACCATTTACCATTTGCTATATTTTTAAATATATATGTGTATATTATGTATACATATTCACATATCTATTTTTGTGTATTCCATTTATATTGTGTTTTTTTTTTTGGGGGGGGGGGCACAGGGGTTAAAGAATTCATTTTAAATTAGTTATGTAATTTTTACAAAAGCAATTTTACTACGAATCTTATATTATGTTTAAATACAATTTTTTCATATCAGATTCTAAATCTGCGCTGTAATCTCATCTTTGTAATTGTCTGCTAAAGTTTTTTTTTATCAATTTTTAACGTAAAGTAGTAGGTATTTTAGTAAATATTTCATTCATCCATTCTCCACTCTATGCTTTACTACATTTTTCTCTCGTTATCTTCACGTGAAGACAATTAACGATATTGTCCCAGATAACATTAGAATGTTACATTTGACTACAAACTTACGTATTTCCATTAAGCGAAGGTTATGTAACTGACTCCAGTACTTGTTGGCGTCTGGTTCTTAACCAGACGTCAGAAAATAACAACTGATCTAATAAGCTGATTAGCGGTTGCTGTTTTTTTCACGGGCTCAACATAGCCCGTGCTAAATTGGAACTTTTTGTTTCAAGTAGCGAATCTTAAACAACAAAACAGGTTGCTGTTTTTTATCGCGATAGCTTTAGTTATGGGATACAGCATTTTGCTTATTTTGAAAATCGAATGTACTTCACGGAAAAAACAAACATAAAACTGAATGACGCACAACATTCTCATATAAGTAACATTATTAATCAACAAAGCATTATAGAGTTTTATCCGACCAACTATGGGGATATTTAATAGAGTAAGATACATATAACCTGGTTTTGCAACTCTAGGGCCCAGGCGCAAGAGTGCGACTGTGGTGCCTTCGTCAACGGCCGTAATGGAGAGCTGGAGGTATATCCCTTCGACCCCATACAAGTGCAGAGCTGTGAGGATGTGGAGAGCTGCAGCTCTACCTGTGATGAGGAGGTACGACTCTTTAAATACACTTAAACTGATTTGTCAGGGTCATAATATATATTTTGTTATTAGACAGTTGCTAAATATATACATGTTTTACCTCGTGCAGAGATTAGAATTTCCGATCTGAAGACCCAATATAATTAAATTAATTCCTATATATATATACACATTATATATAAAATTGAATGCACTTGCATCCAAAGCAGTACTCAATGCTTCGTTCAACCAAGTTTAAAGTGCATCTTAGTTATTGAAATAAAAAAGTTCAAATACTTTCCTAATCAGCTGATTCTATGTTGTTATATTTTCTGTCATTTCCTGAGAGTCATTCACACTCATTCATCAAATAATTCGAATTATGACACACAATTAAAGTGTCCATCTTCTTTGGATGCGATTATGAAACAAGGAGTTTATTGACACCAAAAACCTTATTATTGACACCTCAAATACATATATATATGTGTTTTCGAAGAGGGAAATAATGATTTTGTGCGGATTTACAGTGGGCCACAATAACAAATAACGGAGACTTGGACACGGTGCTTGAGAACGGCGAGACCCTCGGCCAGGCTTTGTGTGATACCTTGGCCAGTGAAGGTCAAGAAGACGTTCCTCCTCACGAAGTAAGTCCTGAGAAATTATGAGAACAATTAAGACAAATATAAAGAGAAAGAGGGATAAAGAGACATTGCGTAAATGAGAGCTGACGAAAATAATATTACAACAATTAACAGTTTTATATTTGTTGTGGAATATAATATAGTTATTGAGTGTTTCAGTTTGTGATAATAATATGTAATTTAGATGAGAAATGTTCTTTCTATTGCGTATGTTCACTAAGTAATTCCCGTCAACAGGTGTTCCTGTACTACAGGATCTGCGATGGTCCTTGGCAGTTCGATGAAGAACAGAGCACAGCACAAGTCTGTTGTACCGCTGGTACCTACCACTCTTGTGATGTTCCACCATAATCTCCTCGTCCCGGTTTTAAGTCAGCCTAACAGCTAAAGAGTCGACCGGAGACAACGCACTGAACATCAGCTTGTAGATAATGTGTTTGTGACATTTCTCAAAAATCCACAACCAATTGTTGTATGACTTTCTACTGCAATAGTGTTGTTAAACCACTTGCGTGTAATGCAACATTTTAATGAATTAAGTCAGTAGCATCAGTAGCTATGGATATCTACATCATACTAAAAACAAATAATTATTAAAGATTACAAAGTACTAGTTATTTCTTTCATCCACCTTCAAGTTCGTCCCGTTCAAATTATCTATTTTGTTTTAATCTTTCCAAATAGTTTTAAAATTTCAAAAGTTTTTAAACAATTCGGTATAATATTCAGAATTTTCGTATGTTTCCATAATTGTCGTCATCTAGAATATCAAACAATAAAGTTCCATTTCCTTTATCATACCTTATACAAAAACTCTTCAGCCTGATTTTCGCTACACATGAACTGGTACAAAATAAGTCACATTCTCGGGCTCGATACATTCTAATCTTCTTAAAACTTTTGCTATATCCTGTTAGTCATCAAGAAGAGTGACAAATTATTTTACTTTTTATTACTTTTAGTAATATTATTATTTTGAAAGTTATAAATAATTAGGAAATTGTGGTATAAGTATTTATTTAACCAAGTGAAATGGTAACACTCTCATAATGAATTTCCGGTTGAAAATCATATTTTTTACCAAGTTATAAGAATTCGCTTTAAGTTAAGAATATATATTTGTATATTTCTTGCGCCATTGTTCAGTAAGGAGAATGGTGTCGTTGTTGCCAAGTGTCACAGACCAACCTCACACCTTAATGAATAGTCATCATCATTCTAATATTATTTAAAACAAAAATATTAATCAGATACCAGAGTGAATGGCTTCTAGAAAACACCACAACATGTATGGTTTCCTACTCTTACAAGATGTAAGTCCCAAAAAGTTAATTAAAGAATATATTTAAACTAAACACTTAATTACAAGATTTAATATAAAAAAAAATAACGAAAAACTGCATATGGAAAAAATTAACCAGCATGAGAAAATGTAATTCATTTAACTGAAACATGTTTCTAGTTACTTTGTGGGAAAGTCAGGGTTTCCTCGAATTGGAACGTTATTTGACCATTCCTCACAAAACGAATATATATATATATATATATATATATATATATATATATATATATATATATATATATATATATATATATATATATATATATATATATATATATATATATATATATATATATTATATATATATATATATAAAATAGGCACATTCCTATGTTTGTTTCTTTGGTGTAGACTGCAGTATGGAAGCCTCCGCTCCTTTCCGTGACTGTTACATCCAGAAAGGGCAGGTTCCCATTGTTCTCCATCTCGTACGTGAAACTGAACACAAAATTCCGCTCAAATGCCTCCTTCAGCTGGTGCAGACATCTGGCATAAGGTACCTGTGTAAAAATGTCATCAACATACCTGCAGTATATGGCGGGTTTCAAGCCCATGTCAACTAAGAACTTCTGTTCGATGGAGCTCATGTTGAAGTTCGCAAACAGGACACCTAGTGGAGAACACATGGCGACCCCATCTACTTGCATGGGCATGTGCCCATCTGGGCTCACGAAGGGTGCCTCTTTAGTGCAGGCTTGAAGTAGTTTCCTCAGTATTTTTCTGGCATGTCAAGATACACTCTGTCTGCTATCATCCCTATTGTCTCGTCCATAGGTACGTTGTTAAATAGAGACTCCACATCCAACGAGGCTCTTATCCCCGTGACCCGTGCTCCGCGCATTAAGTCGACAATTTCCTTGGGAGACTTCAAGCTGAAAGCACAGGGTACGTCAGGAGTCAGCAACCCGTTGAGTCACTTAGCCAGTCTGTATGTGGGTGTGGGTATCATAAGAAGAAAGGTAAAACGCCATGCAGCTTCTGAAGAGTCAACCAACACAACACTTGTACCCCCCAATTAAACTATTTTACAGAACTTCTTTTCGACGGCTCATAAAACGGAGGAAAGAGTCCTGAAAGATATTGTTGATAGGAACGTCATCCCTACAGACAACAATCAGAAAATACAGTTGATAATTTATTATAAAACCAAAAAAAAAAAAAAAAAGCAAATCTACTTATGAAAAACTCGCCAGACATCAAGCAGAACGCTTTGAAGGAAACCAACGTCGTCTATGGCTTTAAATGCCCACTTGGGGACCGTAAGCCCCAAAGAACTAAGTATATAGGCAAGACAACAACGTCTCTTTCTACGCGACTAACAATGCATAAGCAACAGAGAGCCACCAAGGAACATAATCTCTTCTCACAACCTGACCATCACCAGAGAAATATTAAACAAACATCACAGAAATCATCGATAGGTATGGCGATAGCAGGCAGCTCGACATCAGCGAGGCACTACACATCAAAAAGTCAACACCAGTAATCAACAGCCAATTAATGCGCAACTATATTATACCTACTTCAAGACCCCCGAACCAACATGGAAGCAGCAAGACGAAGTATGGGCCAATAGACCTTCTGCAATTACTTCAATTCATAGGTTCACTTATCCAATTTATACCAATTGTTTCCTGTTCTGTCTTGTGTTTGTCACCTTATCCAAAAATTTTGTACCAAATCACCTCATCCAATAGAGTATAAGTACGAAGAATGTGTGTATAAATTAAGTCTTTGAAAATGTAATACGAATTACGAAACGCGTTCAGGCGACAGACAATTAAAAAAATGAATTTCGGAGAATTGTTATTTTTATTACCACCGACAGTGAAGAAAACCATAAAAAATATTGAGAAGATTCGTGTTAGAATTACTAATCATACCTTTTCGGTCATATTTAATAATATATGTCTACAGGAAAGACTGCTACCAAAATATACTAATATATAAATGTAAAGATATATATATATATATATATATATATATATATATATATATATATATATATATATATATATATATATATATATATATATAGATATATATATATAGATATATATATATGTCGTACCTAGTAGCCAGAACGCACTTCTGAGCCTACTATGCAAGGCACGATTTGCCTAATAAGCTAATTTTTCATGAATTAATGTTTTTTCGACTACTTAACCTAACCTAACCTAACTTTTTCGGCTACCTAACCTAACCTATAAAGATAGGTTAGGTTAGGTAAGGTTGGTTAGGTTTGGTCATATATCTACGTTAATTTTAACTCCAATAAAAAAAAATTGACCTCATACATATATTAATTCAGGAAAACTTGGCTTATTAGGCAAATCGGGCCTTATGTATATATATATATATATATATATATATATATATATATATATATATATATATATATATATATATGTATATGCCAGAACGCACTTCTCAGCCTACTATGCAATTCCCCGATTTGCCTAATAAGCCAAGTTTTCATGAATTAATTGTTATATATATATATATATATATATATATATATATATATATATATATATATATATATATATATATATATATATATATTATTAAATATGACCGAAAAGGTTAGATTAATAATTCTAACACGAATTTTCTCAATCTTTCGTACATTACGCTTCACTGTTGGAAGTAAATCAAAAATCAATTCTCCAAAATTCATTTTTATTTCTAGTCTGACGCGACACGGGCGCGTTTCGTAAAACTTATTACATTTTCAAAGACTTTAGTTCACAAATACACAACTGATTAGAACTTACGTATCTCCGATTTTATATCTACATTTGAGTGAAGTGGGAGGGGTGATGTGGCATTAACACAAGACAGAACAAGAGGGGATATTAATAGGGTATTAGAAGTATCAACACAAGACAAAACACAAACAATGGGTATTGAATAGAAGTGTTTGTAGAAAGCCTATTGGTCCATATTTCTTGATGCTTCTATATTGGAGCGGAGTCTTGAGGTGGGTAGAATATAGTTGTGCAATAATTGGCTGTTGATTGCTGGTGTTGACTTCTTGATGTGTAGTGCCTCGCAAACGTCAAGCCGCCTGCTATCGCTGCATCTATCGATGATTTCTGTGTTGTTTACTAGGATTTCTCTGGCGATGGTTTGGTTGTGGGAAGAGATTATATGTTCCTTAATGGAGCCCTGTTGCTTATGCATCGTTAAACGCCTAGAAAGAGATGTTGTTGTCTTGCCTATATACTGTTTTTTTTGGAGCTTACAGTCCCCAAGTGGGCATTTGAAGGCATAGACGACGTTAGTCTCTTTTAAAGCGTTCTGTTTTGTGTCTGGACGGCCAGCCTACTCATGAGAAACTCTCCAGACACAAAACAGAACGCTTTAAAAGAGACTAACGTCGTCTATGCCTTCAAATGCCCACTTGGGGACTGTAAGCTCCAAAAAACCCAGTATATATGAACGGGACGAACTTGAAGGTGGATGAAAGAAATAACTAGTACTTTGTAATCTTTAATAATTATTTGTTTTTAGTATGATGTTGATATCCATAGCTACTGATGCTACTGACTTAATTCATTAAAATGTTGCATTACACGCAAGTGGTTTAACAACACTTTTGCAGTAGAAAGTCATACAACAATTGGTTGTGGATTTTTGAGAAATGTCACAAACACATTATCTACAAGCTGATGTTCAGTGCGTTGTCTCCGGTCGACTCTTTAGCTGTTAGGCAGACTTAAGACGGGGACGAGGAGATTATGGTGGAACATCACAAGAGTGGTAGGTACCAGCGGTACAACAGACTTGTGCTGTGCTCTGTTCTTCATCGTACTGCCAAGGACCATCGCAGATCCTGTAGTACAGGAACACCTGTTGATGGGAATTACTTAGTGAACATACGCAATAGAAAGAACATTTCTCATTTAAATTTCATATTATTATCACACAAACTGAAACACTCAATAACTATATTATATTCCACAACAAATATAAAACTGTTAATTGTTGTAATATTATTTTCGTCAGCTCTCATTTACACAATGTCTCTCTATCGCTCTTTCTCTTTATATTTGTCTTAAATCTTCTCATAATTTCTCAGGACTTACTTCGTGAGGAGGAACGTCTTCTTGACCTTCACTGGCCAAGGTATCACACAAAGCCTGGCCGAGGGTCTCGCCGTTCTCAAGCACCGTGTCCAAGTCTCCGTTATTTGTTATTGTGGCCCACTGTAAATCCGCACAAAATCATTATTTCCCTCTTCGAAAACACATATATATATATGTATTTGAGGTGTCAATAATAAGGTTTTTTGTGTCAATAAACTCCTTGTTTCATAATCGCATCCAAATAAGATGGACACTTTAATTGTGTGTTAAAATTCGAATTATTTGATGAATGAGTGTGAATGACTCTCAGGAAATGACAGAAAATATAACAACATAGAATCAGCTGATTAAGAAAGTATTTGAACTATTTTATTTCAATAACTAAGATACACTTTAAACTTGGTTGAACGAAGCATTGAGTAATGCTTTGGATGCAAGTGCATGAAATTTTATATATAATGTGTATATATATATATAGGAATTAATTTAATTATATTAGGTCTACAGATCGGAAATTCTAATCTCTGCACGAGATAAAACATGTATATATTAAGTAACAGTCAAATAACAAAATATATATTATGACCCTGACAAATCAGTTTAAGTGTAGTTAAAGAGTCGTACCTCCTCATCACAGGTTGAGCTGCAGCTCTCCACATCCTCACAGCTCTGCACTTGTATGGGGTCGAAGGGATATACCTCCAGCTCTCCAAAACGGCCGTTGACGAAGGCACCACAGTCGCACTCTTGCGCCTGGACCCTAGAGTTGCAAAACCAGGTTATCTGTATCTTACTCTATTAAATATCCCCATAGTTGGTCGGATAAAACTCTATAATGCTTTGTTGATTAATTATGTTACTTATATGAGAATGTTGTGCGTCATTCAGTTTTATGTCGATTTTTTCCGTGAAGTACATTCGATTTTCAAAATAAGCAAAATGCTGTATCCCATAAGTAAAGCTATCGCGATAAAAAACAGCAACCTGTTTTGTTGTTTAAGATTCGCTACTTGAAACAAAAAGTTCCAAGTTAGCACGGGCTATGTTGAGCCCGTGAAAAAAACAGCAACAGCTAATCAGCTTATTAGATCAGTTGTTATTTTCTGACGTCTGGTTAAGAACCAGACGCCAACAAGTACTGGAGTCAGTTACTTAACCTTCGCTTAATGGAAATACGCAAGTTTGTAGTCAAATGTAACATACTAATGTTATCTGGGACAATATCGTTAATTGTCTTCACGTGAAGATAACGAGAGAAAAATGTAGTAAAGCAAAGAGTGGAGAATGGATGAATGAAATATTCACTGAAATACCAATAACATAACGGGTAAAATTGAGACCAAAACATTAGCAGACAATTACAAAAATGACATTACAGCGCAGATTTAGAATCTGATATGAAAAAATTGTATTTGAACATAATATAGGATACGTAGTAAAATTTCTTTTGTAAAAAATGCATAACTAATATGGAATGAATTCTTTAACCCTTGTGCCCCCTCAAAAATTCATTATAAATAGAATACTCAAAAATTAAATATATTAATATGTATACATAATTAATACGTAATATACATAAATGTATTAAAAAATAAAGCAAAAGTAAATGATAATAAAATCCTAATACTACGAATAATGTTTTAAATTCAAGTAGTGGATATAATTAATTACGAGAGGCGGTCGTGATCATATATTGCATTATATTCCGTAAAAGTATAAGACATTGAAGCATTTAAATTAGAAAAACCCTCAACAGCTAAAGTATTAATTCCATTAAAAATCTCCGCATCTGAAGCATTAAATTCAGCAAAATTCTCCAGATGAAGCATCTAATACGGAAAGAATCAACGTCACCCATCAATCAAATCGACAAAGTTAACAGTATTTGATCTAAAATAAAACTCATAAACATCGACATGAAGCAATTAATTAATGCTCGTAAACAATACGCCGTTTGTAATGCATTTTAATTATCAAAATAATGCAATGAGATATTCATTTCAAATGAAATTTAGTTTCAGTGTTACCATGAGAAGGCGGTGAAGAAGAGGAGGATCAGAAGGAACTTCATCTTGCTGGCAGGAGCTGTGTGAGGAGCAGCCTCCAGCAGGCAGCTTTATACTGCCTTCAGACCCTCCCCAGGAGGAGTGCAATGTCCCCAGGTGAGGCAGCCACCTGCCCGCTCCCAGCAACAACTGACTTTTCTTCAAATGTAACAAAAATGTATTCATGTTGATTACATATTAAAAAACATATATAAGTTTTTAAATATGTACTAAAGCTAATGACCTTTTATCAGTCATTTATGTAACTCTTATAGCAGTACTGTTATATGTCTTAATATATAATGTTTAGCTTTAAGAGAACTGATTTACAAGTTACTAGATCGGGTACCGGCGGGGCTCGGGTCTACCCAAAATATAGCACAATATAGTTGTTGGGAACCCAGGTCGACGAGGTGCTTAAGTCGGCCAAACACGTGTGTCAGTACGTATCATGTGTATCAGTATGTTTCCCGTGTCCGGTATGTATTACGTTCCTTAGAATGTATCATTTATGTGTAAGTATCCCCACTTTGAATGTATCACAGTTGTCAGTGTGTTTTGTGTCAGTATGAGTCACATGTAAGTATATATCATGCATCAGTTTATAGCACGTATCATTATGTATCACACTGTGTCAGTATGTATCACACTGAGTCAGTATGTATCACACTGAGTCAGTATGTATCACACTGAGTCAGTATGTATCACAATATAAATATGTATAATTTATATCAGTATGTATCATATTCCAATATGTACCACGTGTCAGCATGTATCACGTGTTAGTATGAATTACAGGTCAGTAGGTATCCCGTATATCAAAATGCATCACGTGTGTCAGTATGTATCATGTGTCAACATGCATCATGTCAGTTCGTATCAGGAATATCACTATGTTTCTTTTGTGTCAGTATGAATCATATGACATTATATATCACCGTGAGTATGTATCTGTATATCTCACATATCAATATGTATAATTTGTCAGTATCTTGTGTCTGTATCCCCCACGTGTCATTTTTATTACTTTTGTCAGTATGCATCTCTTAGGTCAATATGTATCACGTTTCAGTATCACGTGTCAATATGTCAAGTGCGTTAGAACGTATCGTGTCTCATAGAACATCATATGGATCATTATGCATCACTTTAGGCCATTATGTATCACGTATCAGTATGTATCATATGTAACGTGTGTATCACATGTCAGAATGCAGCACACGTCTGTGTACATCAGTACCAGTGAGCAGGTCATTGGCACATGTTTCGGACACGTGTTTGTTAAGTAAGTAACCATCTGCTTATTTTGGCAGATGGCAACTTCCAAGCATCAGCTTGGAAGGGAGAGGAGAGAGTATCGTGGTAGAGGATCCCGGTGTTGATGATATTATAAACACATCTTTTACATTTGTGGGCATATTAAAATAGGTGGTTTTAACATTTTGTAGACATTAGTGACTAATATTTTGCTATATGGCATTACAAAAACGAGTGTTTTAATTATGTTGTTTAGAAGGTTTTAAAAGTCGAGCCACTCTCAGAATCGTCAGCAGGTTTACAAGGTTTACTATGGCACTATGCCATCTTTTACTCGTTTGATTATCACCAACCCCTACCCAGCTTCATTGGGCATGTAACCCACATCAATCAAAGTCTAAAGTTGAGTGAGATCTGCAATAAGTATCAGGCTTCCAGATTGAGGAACATAACCTGAGGTTTTACTTTAAAGATATAGATTATTAATTAATCACTACAGTCAACGCCTGTAACTAGCTTATCTAATGTTTATCTGTTTGTTAGTATATTCGAGATTGAGGACCAGGCACTCTGGACTAGCTTAATCAAACTTTGCAGGATGATTGGTCCATGTCCGGGGTTGGTCATAGGCGGGTTGGGGTCGGGCCTTCATCCTCCATATGAATGAACTGGCAATTCATGTTCATGTCTAATGTTGCTAAATAAAAGACAAGGCCTCACTAAGACTATTGGAATGAGGAGAAGGTGGAGGTGAAGATGGTGAAGGTGGGAGAGAAGATTAAACATAAGCTGTTGAATATTTTTCATATCTCTCATTTCAACATATGAAAAAATACATATGTTTAAAGAAAGACTGCTACCAAAATATACGAATATTAAAACGCAAGACACAGCAGCAAGAAACCAAGCTTTCACGCCAAGATCTGATTCGAAATCAGATACACAAGGCAAAAAATGAGATCAACGACAGCAAAACGCAACTACTTCATGTACAGCCCAATGGAGAAACACCGACATCCACGAAGACCTCCGTGTTCGAATCAATCAACACCTCGACATCCTTACAGATCGACATCGCCACAGCACCGAAACCAGCGTCATCAAGAAACTGTCGGCATTATTTAGAGGACCCATGGTGATTCCACGACCAAGAGATGGCTTCATAGACCTTGCTGGAATTAACCTCACCTAGGACCTAATCACTCTCTTAAATCTGGGTATAAACTGTCACGTTATGTCCAGACCAAGTGAGATGGCCCGGAAAGTGGAGTTGGAGATCCTATTGGAAGACATATTCGACCTCGAGACGCAAATGGTGGTTGCGATTATAGACACCTTGCAAGCAGAACTTATTGCAGAAGGAGGAAAGACTCGAGGTAACTACAGAAGCACCATACTGTCTCTCGAGCTCAAAGCGGCAGCTAAGAGTCTTCGTGAGAATAAGGAGATAATAAGGAATAATAAGTCTTCAGGAGAGGTGACAAGTCGTGTCCCTTTTGCGAACTTCTACATGGGCACAATTGAGCAGAGGGTCTTAGTTGACATGGACTTGAGACCTGCCATATATTGCAGGTATGTTGACGACATTTTTACACAGGTACCAGATGCCAGATGTCTGCAGCAGCTGAAGGAGGTATTTGAGCAGAATTCTATGTTGAGTTTCACATACGAGATGGAGAATAATGGGAAGCTGTCCTTTCTGGATGTAACAGTCACGGAAAAGAGCGGAGGCTTCCACACTGCAGTCTACACCAAGGAAACAAACATATGAATGTGTCTCAGTGCCAATAGTTACTGCCCAGACAGGTACAAGAGGAGTGATGTCAACCATGCTCTCAGCAACCACTCAGGATGGAAAGAAGTCGATGAAGAACTCTGTAGGGTAAGGCAGGTCATAGTCAACAACGGCTTCTCTAACGGTTTAGTTGAAGATATCATAAAAAGAAAGTGAAATGCCATGCAACTTCTGAAGAGTCAACCAACACAACACTTGTACCCCCTATTAGACTGTTTTACAGGAACTTCTTTTCGACGGCTCATAAAACGGAGGAAGGGGTCCTGAAAGATATTGTTGATAGCAAACTTCAATTCGTTATTGAAGAAGCCATCTCCCAATCAATTTAGGGAGAACTTTTGGACAAATGAACAAACATAGCATTAGACAATTGGCCACGTCATACAGAGTATTTATGTTGCGAAATTCAACACTTCAAATCTTAGGGTGTTTGGCTAACATAGAACCTATTACAGTCTTTGCAAGGTATTTTATAAAGACACAATAATCAAAATGAGGGCTGTTTGAAACAAATAGTTTACCAACAGTATTATCGTAACTAAACAATGCATGTATATCAAAATGTTTCAAGACCTTAACCATGTTTTCAAACCCAGAAAAAAATATGGTAAGCATGACACATTCTTTGGGCGAATTTTTTCCATAGTGAAAAAAAAAAAAGTTTAAGGCCTTGACCATATTTTCAAACCCAGAAAAATGTGGTAAGCATAACACATTGTTTGGGCGAATTTTTTCACTAGTGAATTTGTTTTTCACTTTTTTCATAATTCACTGGTGAATTATGTGAGACAGGCTCACACAATTTCGCAATCGCAATGCAGGATCAGAAACTGGACTGTAATATTTTTTAATGTAAGGCAGGTATCTTTTTTGCAAGTATATACAATATATCATGTTACAGCTTTGTTGAATTTATTCACAATAACACAATAATTGTAAGATAAAATAAACTTAAGGTGAATTATTATTTTTATTTATACAACGAACATCAGTATTTTTTCCCAACTAAAAATTTTACTTATGGTTGTTGTAATCTATTGAATATTCCTATATTTTATGATTTCATGTTTATTTAATGTTTCCTTGGTTACCTTGAGATGTTTCCGGGGCTTAGCGTCCCCGCGGCCCGGTCGTCCACCAGGCCTCCTCGTTGCTGGACTGGTAAATTGAAAATAATTGTTATTAATCCCACAGTATATTCATGAATAAAATTACTCAATATAATCCTGTTACCAGGAAATTATACCAGTATCAGGACGCAATTGCATGGCATATACCAAATATAATATTATATTTGTAATTTGTAATATTTATAGTTTGGAAACCTATAAAGAGCCATCTTTCATATGATAAAAGAACGTCTGTGTTGCTGGGAGCGGGCAGGTGGCTGCTCGATCTGGGGACCTTGCACTCCTGCTGGGGAGGGTCTGAAGGCAGTATAAAGCTGCCTGCTGGACGCTGCTCCTCACACAGCTTCTGCCAGCAAGATGAAGTGCCTCCTGATCCTCCTCTCTCTCGCCGCCCTCACATGGTAACGCTCTGCTGCTAAATGTTATTTATATATATATATATATATTTGATGTTCTATGTAGACTGTTATTTTGCAGCATGTCAAAAAGATCTGAAAGGTATGATGTAATACAAAAATGCTCACCAATAACTCAGAAATGATGAAATATAATTAGTAATAATCTGTCTTTTTTAAACAAGTAAAATAATTTTGATTTTATTGTTTTCAATTATAAATTCAGGAAACAATGCTATAATGTTTTAATGTCAGAAAGATAGGAAAAAAGGATTTATTGGGGTATTTGCTCATTTTGGTATATGTTTGTTAATTTGCCTCTAAACCTACATACACATAAAAATGAATAACATTAAGAGTATTTATGTATTCTTAATGCATCAACAAATAAATTATGTTTATATGTCTTTAATTTCAAACTCGTTATCTATATTTATATTTTTCTATTCATCATCATTACAACGTTTACACCATCATATCACTGCACTTAACATAATCTATCTCTAAACATTTTATGCCAACATTCGCCACCGTCAAAATACCTCAACAATTTAAACATCATCGTTTATTAGCTAAGTTACATAAAATCACACTCATAAAACATCAGACACATAAAAACAACCTTTGTCAAAATCAAATACCTCCTTACATAACACAGCAGCCGAGTATGTATACTTTTCCCATGCATGTAAACATTTGTCTGTATTTAATAAAATGAGGATAATCATCCATTAACGCCTTACTAATTGATCGATTTAATCTAGATTCTGTCTACGTTATTGAGAGGTAAGAAATTACAGGAATATTTACATTAGCTCAAATAGGTAAATTACTTCTTATTCCAGTTTAACTAAAATCATACTTTTATTAAATTGACTACTTTAGTTAACGTATGAATTATTGTTAAGTTTTTAGTTATATGAAGACAATCGGGTCCCCAGGCAACTCAAGCTCGTTAGGAAATGTTATCATGGATTATGAAGTTTCTGGGTAACTATTGCAGGGCTCAGGGGCCGCCACAGTGCCAGTGTGGTGCCTTTGTCAATGAAGATATCGGAGAGATCGAGGTGTTTCCCTTCCCGCCCATAGACGTGGAGGGCTGTGAAGATACAGCCGATTGCAGCTCAACTTGTGATGATGAGGTAATAATGAATTGGTCCTTGAGTGGTAGGGAACTAATTATGATTCTGTCACACACTCTAACACACACACACACACACACACACACACACACACACACACACACACACACACACACACACACACACACACACACACACACACACAAACACACACACACACACACACACACACACACACACACACACACACACACACACACACACACACATACACACAATAACAATACATCATTAAACATCTTATGCCAACATTCGCCAACGTCAAAATACCTCAATAGATTAAACATCATCGTTTATTAGCTAAGTTACATAAAATCACACTCATAAAACATCAGACATAAAAACAACCTTTGTCAAAATCAAATACCTCCTTACTACATAGAAACGGAGTATGTATATTTTTCTATGTATGCAAACATTTCTCTGTATTTAATAATATGAGAATAAACTTGGTGGCCTGCTAGCCTGGTGGATAGCGCGCAGGACTCGTAATTCTGTGGCGCGGGTTCGATTCCCGCACCAGGCAGAAACAAATGGGCAAAGTTTCTTTCACCCTGAATGCCCCTGTTACCTAGCAGTAAATAGGTACCTGGGAGTTAGTCAGCTGTCACGGGCTGCTTCCTGGGGTGTGTGTGTGTGGTGTGGAGAAAAAAAAACAAAGTAGTAAGTAAACAGTTGAGAGGCGGGCCGAAAGAGCTGAGCTCAACCCCCGCAAACACAACTAGGTGAATACAACAAGGTGAATACACACAAACACACACACACACACACACACAAGCACACACAGAGTAGTTTAAAGATGGAATGCATTAGGCAGTGATGTGGTGGAGGCTGACTTCATACACAGTTTCAAATATAAATATGACAGAGCCCATGTAGGCTCAGGAATCAGTACACCAGTTGATTGACGGTTCAAAGGCGGAACCTAAGAGCCAGAGCTCAACCCCTGCAAGCACAACTAGGTGATTACACACATACACACACAAGGTCTACGTGGCTGACAGGACAGCGTTCGGGGATCATAGCCCTAGATGCCCTGGTTTGACTTACGGCCAAGGCTGAAACAAATGGACAGAGGTTACATTGACCTGATGTGCCTGTTCACCTTGCAGTAAATAGGTACCAGTGAGTTAGACAGTTGCCACGGAATGCATTGTGCTTACGTAATTGAGCTTGCTGGGGTTGAGCATTGGTTTGGGCCTGCCTCTCAAATGTCAGTCCGGTGTATAGATTACTGAGCCTATTAGGCTCTATCATATCTACATTTGAAACTGTGTATGGAGTCGGCCTCCTCCCCATCACTGCCTAATGTGCTCAATTTGTTAACTTCTCTGACATAATTTTTTTTCTAAAATCTCTATGGCTAATCTGGGTACTTACTCAGTTTCCACCTGTGTACCCTTGTGTGTGTTCCCCTTGTGTTAAATAAATTGTCTTCATCTACTCTATCAATTCCTCTAAGAATCTTGTATGTAATGATCATGTCTCCTCTAACCACTTCTACTTTACAGCGACGTGAGATTTAGTTTCGTAGTTTCTCCTCGTACCTATACCTATCATACTTCTGAATGAGTATACAAGGCTCTGAATGATTCCCTCCACAAGTTTGTAAAAGCCGTCCTTATGTTGAGCAACGTGGCTTTTACCGCCGATGATATCCTCTTGATGTGAGCAACAGGGGACAGGTCTGGCGTGATATCAACCCCGCTGATTTATCTCACTCTCGTGTGTGTGTGTCAAAGTATAGTAGTAGATATAAAACAGATGTAATAACAAAATAAATTAGATGTAGTAGACAAATTAAGTCGTGAGTCAGTACATGAGACAACCGACGGTTAGAAAGGCTAAGTCCAAGAGTTAACTTCTCACTTCTGCAGACACTAATAGGTAATACTCACATTCACACAGAGTGGAGGAGTGAGAGGTGGGGGAGGGGAGAAGTTAGGGAAAAGGAAGGAGAGAGTGTGGACGAGAGTTCGATAAATGAGAAAGATAAAGAGCACGAGAGAGGAGGAGATTGGAAGGAGAGGTTGAGAGTGGGAAAAGAAGGGGGGCGAGGGGGAATTTGGGGTGGGAGATTAGGGGAGAAAAAAAGAGGGAGATTTAGAGGTGAGATGAAAGAACACTTGGACTATCATCTAAATTTATATGAAAATTGCAATTACAGTTTTTGTTTTAATTTTTCAGTGGGCTTCAATAACTAACAACGGTGACTTGGACACTGTGCTTGAAAACGGAGAGACGGTCGGACAACACATATGCAACGCCCTGGCCCGTCAGGGACATGAGGATTTCGGGCCTGGTGAAGTGAGTCTTTGTTGATTAAATATGTTGAAGAGTAAAAGTGAAGACAACGAATAAAATAGGGAGTTTACCGTACTTAATAATTGAGACAATGAAAATTTAATATTTATTATGAAATATAGATTTTACATTTGTTATGAAATATAGAAGTATTGGAGGATATGCGGGTGGTGATTATTATCATAGGGAGAGAAGTGCCTCATTTATTGTTCGGTAATCTTTCTTGAATTCTGTTCAACAGGTGTACCTGTACTACAAGCTTTGTCAAGGCCCATGGGAGTACGACAGTGAGCAGACTACACTGGAAGTGTGTTGTGCAGGTGGTGAATACCAACCCTGTTAAAAACACCACCAACTCCTCCTCCCGTGGTCAAGTCTATCTAATAACTCACGTGATGAACTAAACATCTGCTTGCTGATAACGTCGTCTGCTTCGTCAGTCGCACTCTTAGAGTTTTCAGTGATTAAAACACCACGAATGTTTAACCCTGCACCAAATTGTTTTCCTTGAAATCAACATGCACCTCCCCGTGTTGCATCATGAAGTGAAATGGTTACTCATTAATAAAGTTAACATAATACGAGTTGTTTCTTACATCCATATGCTTTCATCCAGGTTAGGTTTAAATAGGTTAGGTAGGGTTAGTTAGGTTCTTAACCTAACCTATACTAACATAACCAATTAAATAATTTATGTTCTTAATAAAATATATGAATATTATTTAAAATAAACCTATTGGAAACAATTGATTGAAAAAAAAGAAAAAACACTCGACCTATTAGCCAAATCGGGCCTTGCATAGTAGACCGAGAAGTGCGTTCGGCTTACTATGTACGACATATATATATATATATATATATATATATATATATATATATATATATATATATATATATATATATATATATATATATATATATACACATACATATATATACATACATATATACACACACATATATATATATATATATATATATATATATATATAACACACATATATATATATATATATATATATATATATATATATATATACATATATATATATACATATATATATATAAATATATATATATATATATATATATATATATATATATATATATATATATATATATATATATATATATATATATATATATATATATATATATATTAGTATATTTTGGTAGCAGTCTTTCCTGTAGACATAAATTATTAAATATGACCGAAAAAGTAAGATTAATAATTCTAACACGAATTTTCTCTATCTTTCGTACATTTCTTTTCACTGTTGGTGGTAATTCAAAAATCAATTCTCCAAAATTCATTTTTATTTCTAGTCTGACGCGACACTTGAGCGCGTTTCGTAAAACTTATTACATTTTCAAAGACTTTACATACACAACTGAATAGAACTTACACATCTCCGATTTGTTTATATCTACATTTGAGTGAGGTGGATGGGGTGAGGTGGCATTAATAGGGTATTAATTTCATCAACACAGGACAGAACACGAAACAATGGGTATTGAATGGAAGTGATTGTAGAAAGCATATTGGTCCATATTTCTTGATGCTTCCATAATGGAGTGGAGTCTTGAGGTGGGTAGAATATAGTTGTGCATTAATTGGCTGTTGATTGCTGGTGTTGACTTTTTAATGTGTAGTGCCTCGCAAACGTCAAGCCGCCTGCTATCGCTGTATCTATCGATGATTTCTGTGTTGTTTACTAGGATTTCTCTGGCGATGGTTTGGTTGTGGGAAGAGATTATATGTTCCTTAATGGAGCCCTGTTTTTTATGCATCGTTAAACGCCTAGAAAGAGATGTTGTTGTCTTGCCTATATACTGGGTTTTTGGAGCTTACAGTCCCCAAGAGGGCATTTGAAGGCATAGACGACGTTGGTCTCTTTTAAAGCGTTCTGCTTTGTGTCTGGAGAGTTTCTCATGAGTAGGCTGGCCGTTTTTCTGGTTTTATAGTAAATCGTCAGTTGTATCCTCTGATTTTTGTCTGTAGGGATAACGTTTCTATTAACAATATCTTTCAGGACCCTTTCCTCCGTTTTATGAGCTGTGGAAAAGAAGTTCCTGTAAAATAGTCTAATAGGGGGTATAGGTGTTGTGTTAGTTGTCTCTTCAGAGGTTGCATGGCGTTTCACTTTCCTTCTTATGATGTCTTCGACGAAACCATTGGAGAAGCCGTTGTTGACTAGGACCTGCCTTACCCTACAGAGTTCTTCATCTACTTGCTTCCATCCTGAGCTGTGGCTGAGAGCACGGTCGACAAAAGCATTAACAACACTCCTCTTGTACATGTCTGGGCAGTCACTGTTGGCATTGAGGCACATTCCTATGTTTGTTTCCTTAGTGTAGACTGCAGTGTTGAAACCTCCGCTCCTTTCAATAACAGTTACATCTAGAAAGGGCAGCTTCCCGTCCTTCTCCATCTCGTAATTGAAACGCAACACAGAATTCCGCTCAAATGCCTCTTTTAGCTCCTGCAGATGTCTGACATCAAGTACCTGTGTACTTAAAGTATATCAGGTACTTGTGGGTACTTAAACCCACATGATTATTAACTATTTATCATTCGTAGGAGAAGGTGTCGTCTAAGATAAGCTTACACAATCTTACTGTTACGTTATCTCTGTGTAATTTGTCCATCTTTCTTTTGCTAAGCATTTACACCTCTCGCCACAACGCCCCAGCCATTTGCTTAAGATTTGACATAATATTTGAGACCTTTTTACCCTCTCTCCTCTCTCTCTGTTATGAAGCAGAATAAAGATGAGAGAAACGCTATTGAAAAGTAGTTACCTATTTAACAGAATATGGAAGTTATTCTTTATTTTTGGACACTTTATTTAAGTCTCTCTTTCCATACTTCCACAGATAAAGTAGCCTATGTCATATATTCTTTTTTTTCTAGGTATTTCCTTTCCAATATTGACGTCTTTTAAGATGCTCTTTTCGTCAATATTTCAAGCATATGTGGTGTTTTTATGTATTTATTGAACAAGAAAATTACGGCTTCTGGAAAATGGGTTTTGTAGAGTCCATTTAGTTCGAGTATTCTGCTGTGTTTGCTACTCAAATGTATCATTAGAAAACAGTGTGTGTCATATAGTGTATAGTGTGTTATATGAGGTGAAAATACATATGCGACTCGATGAATATGCGACTCGATGAACGAGTGTTATAAGAGAGGCAAAATTCACCAAGTAAGTTATTTTAGCTGATTTAAGAGCGGAAAGTGATAAGAGCACAGCAATAGCAAACATTTTGCCTCAAAAGAAGTGTATACGCAATAACATCCAGTTCTCAAATCGACTAGCCAGATAACAACATTAACCAAACTATTTCAAGGTATTTTTTTACTGATAACTTATCAGTATAGATGTTCCGGAGGTGCAGTAAGACATATATATATTTGTATGGTCACTTTTATTATTGTTAACTGATAACCAGTACGTATGAGTTTTAGCATCCACCAGTATTAGTGAGTGAGAGAATGTTCGTCTGTCTGTTATCTATGCTTTGAAAACACATGCTTTGGGCTATCCTCATCAAGCTTTAAATCATGAGGCATGTAGGGAAGTGTTATAGGTCATTCGAGGGTCGGTTCGAGTCCCCGTAGACTTATTCAGTTTTACTCTGCTTAGCATAATTTTTCAGAGATAAAGAGAGAGGGAGAAAGAAAGAGTGAGGGCATGTTGGTGTTAATTCAGCTTCTGGTGTTAAGATGCTAGGCGTGTCAAGGGGCTGGTTACGTTAACATGAACCAGGATAAACACCATCAACACAGCACAAGTTGTCGTGAGAAGCTGTACCCTCTTCTTGCCATTCTCCGTTGCACAGACTGAAGTCCAGATGCAGCTGAAGAAATAGAAACATGTATCAGTTATAGTCTTTAAGATTATAAACAGAAAGGCTCTCGGGCTCTCATTGCCGCATATGCTACCAGCATTACATTGCCGCGACCTAGAAATTAAGGAATGAATTTGAAGGTTCTTACCAAAGTTTGCAGGACGGAGCTTTAAGTTCGGTAACTATTATTCAAATTGATAGAGAGCTAGAACCCACGCAACTAGGAATGCCGAAGTAGTTAAGCACACTCTTATTACTATTAATCTACACTCAAATTATATCTAATATACTTTAATGACTTGATTAGAATTAAATATACCTTGATCTGTTGATTATTACTAACTGTAAAATTTATTTCAATAAAACTAATTATGTTCCCTTAAAACTACTCACCCTTGTTGGTTCCAAATTGGTTTGTCCCTGTGAAGCCAAACTATCACAGAGGTTCTGGCCCACAGTTTTACCGTTGCTTTGAATGTAGTTTAGGTCTCCCCCGTTTGAGACTGAATCCCACTACAGAGAAAATGGGAATGCAATTACCACAAATGTATTAATGCAAGATTAAAGGGCTTAGTACATTTTATGAGGCATGTAGAACAAATGCAAGTGCTTACTTGCCTCAATGTATAATAATATCCTTCCTCTGAATCTTCATTAATATTTTGTAATTCATGTCTAGATATTTTAATACAATGATATATTGTTTGCCAACTGTAATAGAAATGTCTCAGTTCTATAATTTTTTATAGTCTGTGAAAAGTACTGCATTTACACTTACCTCATCGCGACAAGTTTTCATGCAGCCACTGTGGTCGTCACAGTCGGTGGCACCGTTGACTGGCAGGTCGTCAACGCTGATGGTGTTATTGGGAAACTTCAAAACGACTTCACAGTCACATTCATTTTCCCCTTGCGACCTGTTGAACGATTGTTATTAAAAGTATTTTATTTAAACTGTTAAGAATGTAATAAATTATAATTTATTTAATTAGCAACCTATTACTTTAAATTAACATACAGACGCATACACGTCTCAGGAACCTGTACACCAGTTGATTGATAGTTGAGAGGCGGGACCAAAGAGCCAAAGCTCAACCTCCGCAAGCACAATTAGGTGAGTACAATTAGGTGAGTACGGGCCGGTGGCTGTGTGAACCGCACGCTTCATACGCAGTTATGTGGACCGGGGTTCGATTCCCGGGGCCGGCAGAATCAAATGGGCACAATTTCTTTCACCCTTATGTCCCTATTTCCTTGCAGTAAATAGGCACCTGGGAGTTAGACAGCTGTTACTGGCTGTTTTCTGAGGTGCGTGGGAGTTTGGAAAAAAAGTAGTAGTTAGTAACAGTTGGTTGATTGACAGTTGAGAGGCGGGGCGAAAGAGCAAAGTTCAACCCCCGCAAGCACAACTAGGTGAATACAACTAGGTGAATATACACACACACGCACTGTGTGTGTGGGTTCTGAGAGAATGTGCACCTGAGTTCAACATTCCACTTCAAATGATTTTTCAGGCATCCATGTGTACAGGAGTTGTACAGATATCTGCAAAAAGGCTAACATAGTTGCAATCAAAAGTGGCAGCAAGGAAAATCCCACATTTATATATCTGTATCATTGACATGAGTAATAGTCAAAATATTGGAAAAAAAAAAATTGAAAATAAATGGGTAGAAATTCTGGAGAAAAACGATATAATATCAGCCAGTCAGTATCTTGTTCGATCTGGAAAATCCTGTGTAACGAAATTACTCTGTTTCTATGATCGACCCACAGAGATTTTACAGGAAAGAGATGGTTTGGTTGACTGAATTTATCTTGCCAATATCTTAAGAAGCACATCAACAAACTTGAAAAGGTGCACAGACATGCCACTAAGTAACTCCCAGATCTGAAGGACAAGAGCTACGAGGAGCGATTAGAGGCTTTTCATATGCAAAAACTAGAAAGTAGAAGAAAAAGAGGCGATATGATCAGTACGTACAAAATAGTAACAGGAATCGATGAAATAGATAGGGAACAATTCTTGAGACCAGGAATTTCATGAACAAGAGGTCATAGATTTAAACTAACGAAACAAAGCCGCCGGAGAAATTATAAGATAATTCACTTTTCTAAACAGAGTGTTAGACGGGTGGAACAAGATAAGTGAGAAGGTGGCGGAGGCCTGTATTTGATTCTATAATTCAATAAAATGAAAACCTTTAAAAAGTGAAAAACATTGAAGAACAGCCAACTAGAAAAACGGGCATGAACCAATAAGGAACTTTCCGAGGAAAAAATGCTGCTAGGTAAATATTGAAAAGATAAATATATTTAAAGATATATTAATCCAATTTCTAATGAGCAAGTAAGTAAAGCACAGTACAAACCCATGATAACAGTTAGTAACTAGTAGGAAGATTACTAACGGAACATGAACCAAGCGTAAAAAGACCTAATGGACTATAGAAGATGAAGAAGAGTATGTTTGTAAGAAAAGAGGAACTAATAGTCAATCATAAATCAAATTTTCTCACCGCAGGCCTGCATTAATAGTATTATGTCAGCGACATGTAAGAAACCAAAATTTATGTGGTTATTATAAACGTGGAGTAGGAATCATTAAGGATTGTGAAAGTAAGGAGTATAAAAAAGTAGCCCCAGTGGGGAATACCCACCCAATACAACCAAAGCAAAGCTCTAGAGAAAGTACAAAGATCCGTAAAACGATCGATCATCAGAACTTATAAGACTGAAATATGAGAAAAGACTGAAGTAGTTGTGGTGGAGCACAGGAACGACATAGTTTACATGATTATTTCATAGAGATATTTTTAAGTTATCGAATTGACAAAGAAAAAAAAATTGTTTTGCTTGAGAATGTGCATGCAGAAGATGGCAAGGAGGGAACCAGAAATCTAAATATTACATAAAGATGTAAGTGGGCACTTTTATTATATAAAGAAAAAACAGTTGAATGATTAAAAAGGAGGGAATTAAGGCTGCCTCTGAACATAGATTCTATAGTAACATTTACAAGAAGTGATTAGTCGTTATATGGCGGCGTCCAGGAGCTGATGCTTGTCCTGAAAGCGCATGTTGATGAATACATATAATATAGGAACAAATGAATAAACGAAAAAATAGATGTTTTTCGGTACAAAAGAGGCAGCACCTGTATAAGATAGTATGCAACAGACCAAAAGAGTCTTTTATTGGCTTTAAACATTGTCTGTGTTAGACCAGGTAAATGCTGGTCAATGTCCCAACAGCACGGTGCTCTTAACTGTCCAGGCACATGAACTTCAATAAATATTAAAGAAATTGTATAAGATCAGCGAGAAATATAAATATACTATACGTAATATAGAGTAATTGAGCTTTTACCATGCAAGGACAGCGAGGGAGAGGAGGACCAGGAGGCACTTCATCTTGCTGGCAGAAGTTGTGTGAGGAGCACCCTCCAGCAGGCAGCTTTATACTGCCTCCCAGCCCTCCTCAGCAGGGGACTCAAGGTGATGCAGCCACCTGGATTCTCCCAAGCAAAAAATAATATATAAAAAAAACTGGAAAATTTACACGTAACTAGAAATCTTACTTGCAGCTTATATTATTTAACGTCCATTGCAGCTGTCTTGTTTACATAGCACAGATAAGACTTACTACCAAAAAAGCGACATCCATTTATCTGAACAATAGGTGGAGCAATTTATCCATCAGAGATCCTTTAAATAATTTAATAAAAGAAATCAGCAACACTGAAAATATTTTATCTATATACTAATTATAATTATTTCATTCATTATCTGAAGAAGATATTAGACAATTCTCTAAAACCTTTATTCCTTAATATAAACAAAAAGAAGATGAGCAAATTTAGTAGCAACAAGCAATTATATTTATAGGAGTTTAAACATGAAAAATAAACAAATTGTAAACATATTGAGACATGTTGTTTTCTATTACGTTAAGCTCATTAGTAAAGCTGTTACTATCAGGACAAGCCTCTATGTGCCCTTCATGGCTCCTGGTGGGCTGTACTTACTGTCTTTACCGTTTGCTGATTTGACTGTATGCTGACTAGGCCGTGTACTGGCTTGACCGTTTGCTGGGATGCCCGTTAGTTGACTTGACCGTCTGCTGACTTGACCGTTTTTCTATCATCTGCTGACGTTGTGCTACTGACATTCTCATCAATACAACACGTTAATATTTCATTTTGCACTTGAAAGAGAAGTGTTGGGGATAGAGCTCTTATTTCACAGCAATAGTTCATGCTGACAATGAGTGAAACCTTGACGTGACTTCAGTGGAATCCACAAGACCCCTAGAGGATTCAGTTGAATACCAGGTTTCAAATCTTATGTGCACATTGTGGTTATATGATGTAAGGCTTTTGCGAGGGAGTACCCAGTGTACAGGATCGAATCGTCCTCAAGTAGGTCTTTCTCATAATTATTAATAATAATAATATTTTATTATTATTATTATTTATGCTATTTTTATTATTATTATTATTATTATTATTATTATTATTATTATTAATATTATTATTATTATTACTATTATTATTATTATTATTATTATTATTATTAATATTATTATTATTTATGTTAATATTATTGATATTATTAGCATTATTATTATTATTAGTATCTTTATTATTTTGATTGCTGGGAAATCTTTAATTTAATAGAAGCCTTTGACTATCAACTAGGAAGGTGAAGTCTGCAGGAAGGCTTATAAGAGTAATAATGGGGAAATTAAGCTTTATTTCACAATGTTTAATGAATCATGGGGAGAAAGAAAGTGAGTCATCCAAATTACACTCTGTTTCCCGTGTTGTGCATCCATACCGTCCTTACGCTACGTGTCTATTAAATCTTGCAGCATGTATTAAATTTTTTTCTAGTGATTTCAATATAAAATTAGAGAGCTTTCTATTCTCTCTCCACTGTCTGTCTGTCTGTCTGTCTGTCTGTCTGTCTGTCTGTCTCTCTCTCTCTCTCTCTCTCTCTCTCTCTCTCTCTCTCTCTCTCTCTCTCTCTCTCTCTCTCTCTCTCTCTCTCTCTCTCTCTCTCTCTCTCTCTCTCTCTCTCTCTAAATACTTGAAATACTATCATATTCTTTGACTTATGATCTAAATACATTTATACCGTGTACTAGTCACATAACAAAGAGAATTGATTGGGCACTCAACCATATCTGGAATCGGAGACAGAGCTGTAAAACGATATGTGAGTCGTACCCCAGAACAAACAGGAAAAATAACCATAAGACGGCCTATAGGAAGGAATCACTTTAAGCTTTAAGGTATGAGCAATACGATAGAAAAGTTTTAAGTCTGCTGAAATTGGACACAATTTATATTCTTCGGAAACTACCTGTGTTAAAAAAAATCATATTGATGCTCCTGCTGTACTTCTATCTATACTACTTCCATGACTATTATGAAAACTGCTACCACAACTACTTCTATGACTACTATGAGAACTGCTATCACGACTACTAATAACACCTATTCTTTAGAAGAGATTAGAAACTGACTGTATAATTTTCTGTAGTGTTATCAAGTTATAGATCCCCTTTTAAAATTAAATGAAAATAGCCCTATAATAATCCCTAATAGTCCATACAAGTATAAATGGAAATGTTCGTTTGTTCAGAATCGCTAATCTCCGAAAGTTCTTCACCGATTGCATTGAAATTTTCACACAACGTTCATTCGCATCCGAACGGGTTTTTATATACAAACTATATAGATGTCACGTCTGTGACGGGAAAAATCATGCTTTTTTGGAAAAACTGTGTTTTTCATGTGAGGGAAATCTTCGAAACCTGTTTACCGATTATTTTGAAATTTTGACACAACGTTGCATTCGGACAGGAGCGTGTTTCTATTTACCCACTATATACATGCCTCACCTGTGACAGGAAAAAACATGTTTTTTTGAAAAAGAACGTAATCTGTTGGACGTAAGAGCAACACACTTTGTAATATCCGAAAGTTCTTTACCGATTACTATCAAATTTTGACATAACGTTCCAAACGTGCGTGTTTTAATATATCTACTATATAGATGCAACACCTGTGACACGTAAAACCATGCTTTTTTTTAAAAACAGCGCCATCTGTTGCACGTAAGAGCAACACACGCTATACTAAATGTGTTATGACCCCCATTTCCATGTTTCCGATTGCATTGATAAATTTTATGTTCATAGATTTCAATTTATTTTCATTTTGATTTAATTATTTTGTATGACAATGCCTTGGAATTGAGCTGTGTTGATTACCATACTGTTCATTTCATGAGTATTGTTTATTTTTTTATTTTTTTCACTCTTTTTCATTTCGTTTTTTAGCTGTTCCTTTTTTTCAGTGATGGGAACATCAGTTCATTTGATGTTCCCAATTTTATGAAGGAAATATCAGATCACTTGGGAATGAATCGGACGAGGTAGTGGTGCATGTAGGGGAGGACGAGGGAACGGGAGAATCAGGAATGATATGGACAAAGTAATGGGGGAATGGAGAATGGTGTGGAGGACAAGGAGACAGGGGAGTGTGGGATGGTGGGAAGGAAGAGGGGACAGGGAAGTGGGGAATGATAAGGAGGATGAGGGTACGTGGGAGTGAGAGATGGTGGGGAGAACGATGGGACGGTGGAGTTGGGAATAGTGGAGAGGACTAGGGGACGGCGGAGTGGGGATGGAGCGGGAGGACAATGGGACGGGTGAAAGAGAAATGGTGGGGAGGATGAGGGGACGGCGGAATGGGGGTGGAGCGGGAGGACAATGGGACGGGTGAAAGGGAAATGGTGGGGAGGACGAGGGACGGGGGAGTGGGGAATGATTGGGAGGATGAGGGATGGGGGAGTGAGGAATGGGTGGGAGGACGAGGGGGGATGGAGGAGGGGTTGAATGGTTGGGAGGACTGGGGAACAGGGGAAGGTTGCTGTGGCTTAACGCACATCCGTTGCTGAGCCACAGCAACTTGTGGCCGGGTACAGCTAGTCTATATAAATAAAATTGGAATGTTCGTTTGTTCAAAATCGAAAATCTCCGAAAGTTCTTCACCGTTTGCTTTGAAATTTTCACACAACGTTCCATTTGCATCCGAGCGGGTTTCTATATACATATTATAAAAATGTCACTTCTGTGACAGGAAAAAAAGAACATTTTTTTTAAACTGTATTTTCATGTGAGTGAAATCTTCGAAACCTCTTTACCGATTGCTTATAAATTTTGACGCAACGTTGCATTCGAATAGGCGCGTGTTTTCATATACATGCTATATACATGCCTCACCTGTGATAGGAAAACACATGCTTTTTTTGAAAAACAACGTTATATATTGGAGTATGAGGAACACACGCTGTAATTTCTGAAAGTTCTTCACCGATTGCCTAAAAATTTTGACAAAACGTTCCATTTGAATACGCGCAAGCTTTTATATACCGTCTGTATAGATGCAACATCTGTGACAGGTAAAAACAATTGTTTATATAAATATATATATATATATATATATATATATATATTAGTATATTTTGGTAGCAGTCTTTCCTGTAGACATATATTATTAAATATGACCGAAAAAGTAAGATTAATAATTCTAACACGAATTTTCTCAATCTTTCGTTCATTACGCTTCACTGTTGGAGGTAAATCAAAAATCACTTCTCCAAAATTCATTTTTATTTCTAGTCTGACGCGACACGGGCGCGTTTCGTAAAACTTATTACATTTTCAAAGACTTCACAAATACACAACTGATTAGAACTTACGTCTCTCTGATATTATATCTACATTTGAGTGAGGTGGGAAGGATGATGTGGCATTAACACAAGACAGAACAGGGGATATTAATAGGATATTAAAAGTATCAACACAAGACAGAACAGAAACAATGGGTATTGAATAGAAGTGTTTGTAGAAAGCCTATTGGTCCATATTTCTTGATGCTTCTATATTGGAGCGGAGTCTTGAGGTGGGTAGAATATAGTTGTGCAATAATTGGCTGTTGATTGCTGGTGTTGACTTCTTGATGTGTAGTGCCTCGCAAACGTCAAGCCGCCTGCTATCGCTGTATCTATCGATGATTTCTGTGTTGTTTACTAGGATTTCTCTGGCGATGGTTTGGTTATGGGAAGAGATTATATGTTCCTTAATGGAGCCCTGTTGCTTATGCATCGTTAAACGCCTAGAAAGAGATGTTGTTGTCTTGCCTATATACTGGGTTTTTTGGAGCTTACAGTCCCCAAGTGGGCATTTGAAGGCATAGACGACGTTAGTCTCTTTTAAAGCGTTCTGTTTTGTGTCTGGAGAGTTTCTCATGAGTAGGCTGGCCGTTTTTCTGGTTTTATAGTAAATCGTCAGTTGTATCCTCTGATTTTTGTCTGTAGGGATAACGTTTCTATTAACAATATCTTTCAGGACCCTTTCCTCCGTTTTATGAGCTGTGGAAAAGAAGTTCCTGTAAAATAGTCTAATAGGGGGTATAGGTGTTGTGTTAGTTGTCTCGTTGTTGAATTGAGACAACTAACACAACACCTATACCCCCTATTAGACTATTTTACAGGAACTTCTTTTCCACAGCTCATAAAACGGAGGAAAGGGTCCTGAAAGATATTGTTAATAGAAACGTTATCCCTACAGACAAAAATCAGAGGATACAACTGACGATTTACTATAAAACCAGAAAAACGGCCAGCCTACTCATGAGAAACTCTCCAGACACAAAACAGAACGCTTTAAAAGAGACTAACGTCGTCTATGCCTTCAAATGCCCACTTGGGGACTGTAAGCTCCAAAAAACCCAGTATATAGGCAAGACAACAACATCTCTTTCTAGGCGTTTAACGATGCATAAGCAACAGGGCTCCATTAAGGAACATATAATCTCTTCCCATAACCAAACCATCGCCAGAGAAATCCTAGTAAACATCACAGAAATCATCGATAGATACAGCGATAGCAGGCGGCTTGACGTTTGCGAGGCACTACACATCAAGAAGTCAACACCAGCAATCAACAGCCAATTATTGCACAACTATATTCTACCCACCTCAAGACTCCGCTCCAATATAGAAGCATCAAGAAATATGGACCAATAGGCTTTCTACAAACACTTCTATTCAATACCCATTGTTTCTGTTCTGTCTTGTGTTGATACTTTTAATACCCTATTAATATCCCCTGTTCTGTCTTGTGTTAATGCCACATCATCCTTCCCACCTCACTCAAATGTAGATATAATATCAGAGAGACGTAAGTTCTAATCAGTTGTGTATTTGTGAAGTCTTTGAAAATGTAATAAGTTTTACGAAACGCGCCCGTGTCGCGTCAGACTAGAAATAAAAATGAATTTTGGAGAAGTGATTTTTGATTTACCTCCAACAGTGAAGCGTAATGTACGAAAGATTGAGAAAATTCGTGTTAGAATTATTAATCTTACTTTTTCGGTCATATTTAATAATATATATATATATATATATATATATATATATATATATATATATATATATATATATATATATATATATATATATATATATATATATATATATATATATATACATTAGTATATTTTGGTAGCAGTCTCTCTTGTAAACATATGTTGTTGAATATGACCGAAAAGGTAAGATTAATAATTCTAACACGAATCTTCTCAATATTTCTTATGTTTTTCTTCACTGTCAGTGGTAATAAAAAAAACAATTCTCCGAAATTAATTTTTTAAATGTCTGAAAAGAGAAAAAAATACAAAATGCAAAAAAAATTGGTCTCGCTTCATGCAGGTCGCTGTTCAATCCCCAACCTTCCGAGTGGTCGGATACCATTCCTTCCCCACGTCTCATCTTAAATCCTCACCACTTCCAAGTGCTATATAGTCGTAATGTTTTGGCGCTTCCCCCTGATATTCCCACCCTCCACCTTTCCACCTTTCCTAATTTGTCCATCTTTCTTTTGCTATGCATCTTCACCTCTCGCCATCAACGCCCCAGCCATTTGCTTAAGATTTGACATAATATTTGAGACTTTTTTTTCCCTCCCACCTCTATCTCTGTTATGAAGCAGAATAAAGATGAGAGAAACTCTATTAAAAAGTAGTTAATTATTTAACAGATAATGGAAGTGATTCTTTATTTTTGGACACTTTATTAAAAATGAATTTGTATCACAGTTAAGCCTGAATTTGGTCTCTCTTTCCATACTTCCACAGATAAAGCAGCCTATGTCTTATATTCTTTTTTTCTAGGCATTTCCTTTCCAATATTGACGTCTTTTAAGATGATCTTCTCGTCAATATTTCAAGCATATGTGCTGCTTATATGTATTTATTGAACTAGAAAAATACAGCTTCAGGAAAATGTGTTTTGTAGAGTCCATTTAGTTCGAGTATTCTGCTGTGTTTGTTACTCAAATGTATCATTAGAAAACAGTGTGTGTCATATAGTGTATAGTGTGTTATATAAGGTGAAAATACATATAGCTATGCGACTCGATGAACGAGTGTTATAAGAGAGGCAAAATTCACCAAGTAAGTTTTTTTAGCTGATTTAAGAGCGGAAAGTGATAAGAGCACAGCAATAGCAAACATTTTGCCTCAAAAGAAGTGTATACGCAATAACATCCAGTTCTCAAATCGACTAGCCAGATAACAACATTAACCAAACTATTTCAAGATATTTTTTTACTGATAACTTATCAGTATAGATGTTCCGGAGGTGCAGTAAGACATATATATATTTGTATGATCATTTTTATTATTGTTAACTGATAACCAGTACTTATGAGTTTTAGCATCCACCAGTATTTGTGAGTGAGAGAATGTTCGTCTGTCTGTTATCCATGCTTGGAAATCACATGCTTTGGGCTAGCCTCATCAAGCTTTGATTCATGAGGCATGTAGGGAAGTGTCATAGGTCAACCGAGGGTCGGTTCAAGTCCCCGTAGACGTATTCAGTTTTATTGCTGCTTAGCATAATTTTTCAGAGATAAAGAGAGAGGGCATGTTGGTGTCAATGCAGCTTCTGGTGTCAAGATGCTAGGCGTGTCAAGGGAATTGCTAGGTTAACATGAACCAGGATAAACACCATCAACACAGCACAAGCTGTCGTGGGAAGCTGTACCCTCTTCTTGCCATTCTCCGTTGCACAGACTGAAGTCCAGATGCAGCTGAAGAAATAGAAAAATGTATCAGTTATAGTCTTTAAGATTATAAACAGAAAGGCTCTCGGGATCTCATTGCCGCATATGCTACCAGCATTACATTGCCGTGACCTAGACATTAAGGAATGAACATGATGGTTCTTACCAAAGTTTGCAGGACGGAGCTTTAAGTTCGGTAACTCTTATTCAAATTGATAGAGAGCTAGAACCCACACAGCTAGGAATGCCGAAGTATTTAAGCACACTCTTATTACTATTAATCTACACTCAAATTATAAATCTAATATGCTTTAATAACTTGATTAGAATTAAATATACATTGATATGTAGATTATTACTAATTGTAAAATTTATTTCAGTAAAACTAATTCTGTTCCTGTAAACTACTCACCCTTGTTGGTTCCAAATTGGTTTGTCCCTGTAAAGCCAAACTATCACAGAGGTTCTGGCCCACAGTTTTACCGTTGCTTTGAATGTAGTTTAGGTCTCCCCCGTTTGAGACTGAATCCCACTACAGAGAAAATGGGAATGCAATTACCACAAATGTATTAATGCAAGATTAAAGGAATTAGTGCATTTTATGAAGCATGTAGATTAAATACATGTGTTCACTCTGCCTCAATGTATAATTATATCCTTCCTTTGAATCTTCATTGATATTTTGTAATTCATGTCTAGATATTTTAATACAATGATATATTGTTTGCCAACTGTAATAGAAATATCTCATTTCTATAATTTTTTATAGTCTGTGAAAAGTACTGCATTTACACTTACCTCATCGCGGCAAGTTTTCATGCAGCCACTGTGGTCGTCACAGTCGGTGGCACCGTTGACTGGCAGGTCGTCAACGCTGATGGTCTCATTGGGAAACTTCAAAACGACTTCACAGTCACATTCATTTTCCCCTTGCGACCTGTTGAACGAGCCATAGAAGAAGAGACAGTAATAGACAAAACTGTTGTACTAGTAGAAGGTCTGACAACCATAGAGAACATCTGCGACTACAGTAGAATTTGCAGGTACGTAAAAAACAAAAAATTGACCTTTGAGGATCACCCTAAATTGTGCCAAACAAATGGAAGACGTACTAAGGAATGCTAAGAAATTACAAAGGAATGAGGAAGGAAAAGTATGGTCGTTAAGACGAGATCTTTCAAAACAAGAAAGACTGAAGCTGAAATTAAACCTCGTAGTGGCAAAACGTCAAAATGAGAGCAGGAATGAAGAAGAAATCAATTAATTTTTTTACAAAGTGATAGGGGATAGGCAGACCAGTAAAATGGTACAAACAGCCAAACCAACAAAATCGCTAGAGAAAGAGGGACTCAAGAATATGGAGAGAGGGAACATGTTCCTGAAAATCGCACTCACCATCATAGATCGAGAGAGATCAAAGATATTGGACTTAAGTGATGTAATACAGCTGCAGACGCCAGACATTGTTGCACTCATGAAGACGAAACTTGAAGATGGTATTTTAATTGAGGTTACACTCCAAAGGGGCTACTCAGTTTAGAGATGGAACAGAAAAATTAAGGAAGTTGGTGGCGTTGCTGTGCTGGTGAAAGAACACCTAAAGGTAAACTAAATATTGATTGCCAATCCTCGAGAAGTTGACATGTAGCACTAGAGATCTGCAATAAGGATGATTAACTAATGATCATAAATGCATATAGTACAATGCCATGCAACACATGATCAATGGAGGAGCTGAATAATAATCGAGAGGATCTTATGACAGTAATGAGTGAGATAATAGCAAGAGCTGATGAAGGTAGATCACGACTGTTGGTAGTCGGCGACTTCAACTAGAAATCCATAGACTGGGAGGCATATGAATTTAGAACAGGATTTTTTTACTTGTAGATTCGTAAAGCTCATCCTGGAAACATTCATGTATTAACATGTTACATAAGCTACGAGGATGAGGGAAGGGGATGTTTCCTCTATGCTGGATTTGATATTTACCAGGAAAGAGGAGGAGATATTTGACATTCAATACCTTCCTTCCTTGGGTAAAATTGACCGTGTCTTTTTGGGAATAAAGTATGTATTGTGTTATAAGCTGGAAGAAAATAAGGAGGTTTTGAAACTGTTGGAAAAACCTGATTTCAAGAGAGGACATTATGGGGAACTTAGACATTTCTTTAAGGAATTTAACTGGAAAGACTTGTTGTTATGATATGAAGTAAATGAGATGTATGTCAGGTTTTGGAAAATATATGATAAATGCACAACAATACTTATACCAAAACACAGATGCAGAACCAGAAAACAGAATTAGTTCAACAGAAATTGCGAGAGGGCCAGAGACCAAAGACACAAAGATGTAACCAATATAGGAAGAGGCCAAACCCCGAAACATACCAGCGATACAAAGATGAGAGAATCAACTTCTCGACAGTGAGGAGTGAGGCAGAAAGAAATATTGAAAAATTGATAGCGGACAACTGTAAAACAAAAACAGGCCTATTTTATAAACGCATAAACAAAAAATAGCAGGTAAAGGATAATATTTAGAGATTGAAAATGGGATACAGATTCACGAAAAATAAAAAGGAAATATGTGAAACATTAAACGAAAAGTTCCAATGTGTGTTTGCACAAAATGAAATCTTCAGGGAACCAGACACAATGAGAATTCCAGAGAACAATATAGAGCACATTGAGGTGTCTAGATACGAAGTCGAAAAAATGTTCAAGGAGCTAAGCAAGAACAAAGCAGTTGGTCCAGATGGAACTTCACCATGGGTTCTGAGAGAATGTGCACATGAGTTCAACATTCCACTTCAAATGATTTTTCAGGCATCCATGTGTACAGAAGTTGTATCAGATATCTGTAAAAAGGCTAACATAGTTGCAATCAAAAGTGGCAGCAAGGAAAGCCCCACAATTATATATCTGTATCATTGACAAATGAAATAGTCAAAATACTGAAAAAAATAATTAAAAATAAATGGGTAGAAATTCTGGAGAAAAACGATATAATATCAGCCAGTCAGTATGTTGTTCGATCTGGAAGATCCTGTGTAACGAATTTACTCTGTTTCTATGATCGACCCACAGAGATTTTACAGGAAAGAGATGGTTTGGTTGACTGAATTTATCTTGCCAATATCTTAAGAAGCACATCAACAAACTTGAAAAGGTGCCCAGACATGCCACTAAGTAGCTCCCAGAACAGAAGGACAAGAGCTACGAGGAGCGATTAGAGGCTTCTCATATGCAAAAACTATAAAATAGAAGAAAAAGAAGCGATATGATCAGTACGTACAAAATAGTAACAGGAATCGATGAAATAGATAGGGAACAATTCCTGAGACCAGGAATTTCAAGAACAAGAGGTCATAGATTTAAACTAACGAAACAAAGCCGCCGTAGAAATTATAAGATAATTCACTTTTCTAAACAGAGTGGTAGACGGGTGGAACAAGTAAGGTGAGAAGGTGGCTGAGGCCTTTATTTGAGTGTATAATTCAATAAAATGAAAACCTTTAAAAATTGACAAACATTGAAGAACAGCCAACTAGAAAAACTAAGAAAGTTCCTTATTGGTTCATGCCTTATTGGCATGAACCAATAAGGAACTTTCCGAAGAAAAAATGCTGCTAGGTAAATATTGAAAAGATAAATATATTTAAAGATATATTAATACAATTTCTAATGAACAAGTAAGTAAAGTACAGTACAAACCCATGATAACAGTTAGTAACTTGAAGGAAGATTACTAACGGAACATGAACCAAGCGTAAAAAGACCTAATGGACTATTGAAGATGAAGAAAAGTATGTTTGTAAGAAAAGAGGAACTGATAGTCAATCATAATTCAAATTTTCTCACCGCAGGCATGCATTAATAGTATTATGTCAGCGGCATGTAAGAAACAAAATTTATGTGGTTATTATAAACGTGGAGTAGGAATCATTAAGAATTGTGAACGTAAGGAGTATAAAAAAAGTAGCCCCAGTGTGGAATACCCACCCAATACACACAAAGCAAAGCTTTAGAGAAAGTACACAGATCCGTAAAACGATCGATCATTAGAACTTATAAGACTGAAATATGAGAAAAGACTGAAGTAGCTGTGGTGTAGCACAGGAACGACATAGTTTACGTGATTATTACATAGAGAAATTTTTAAGTTATCGAATTGACAAAGAAAAATGAATTGTTTAGCATGAGAATGTGCATGCAGAAGATGGCAAGGAGGGAACCAGAAATCTAAATATTACATAAAAATGTAAGTGGACACTTTTATTATATAAGGAAAAAACAGTTGAATGATTAAAAAGGAGGGAATTAAGGCGGCCTCTGAATATAGATTCTATAGTAACATTTACAAGAAGTGATTAGTCGCTATATGGCGGCGTCCAGGAGCTGATGCTTGTCCTGAAAGCGCATGTTGATTACTACATATAACATAGGAACATATGAATAAACGAAAAATTAGATGTTTTTCGGTACATACGAGGCAGCACCTGTATAAGTTGGTATGCAACAGACCAAAAGAGTCTTTTATTGCCTTTAAACATTGCCTGTGTAAGACTAGGTAAATACTGGTCAATGTCCCAACAGCACGGAGCTCTTAACCGTCCAGGCACATGAACTTCAATAAATATTAAAGAAATTGTATATGAGCAGCGAGAAATATAAATATACTATACGTAATATAGAGTAATTGAGCTTTTACCATGCAAGGACAGCGACGGAGAGGAGGACAAGGAGGCACTTCATCTTGCTGGCAGAAGTTGTGTGAGGAGCACCCTCCAGCAGGCAGCTTTATACTGCCTCCCAGCCCTCCTCAGCAGGGGACTCAAGGTGATGCAGCCACCTGGATTCTCCCAAGCAAAAAAAAAATATATAAAAAAACTGGAAAATTTACACGTAACTAGAAATCTTACTTGCAGCTTATATTATTTAACGTCCATTGCAGCTGTCTTGTTTACATAGCACAGATAAGACTTACTACCAAAAAAGCGACATCCGTTTATCTGAAAAATAGGTGGAGCAATTTATCCATCAGAGATCTATTAAATAATTTAATAAAAGAAATCAGCAACACTGAAAATATTTTATCTATATACTAATTATAATTATTTCATTCATTATCTGAAGAAGATATTAGACAATTCTCTAAAACCTTTATTCCTTAATATAAACAAAAAGAAGATGAGCAAATTTAGTAGCAACAAGCAATTATATTTATAGGAGTTTAAACATGAAAAATAAACAAATTGTAAACATATTGAGACATGTTGTTTTCTATTACGTTAAGCTCATTAGTAAAGCTGTTACTATCAGGACAAGCCTCTATGTGCCCTTCATGGCTCCTGGTGGGCTGTACTTACTGTCTTCACCGTTTGCTGATTTGACTGTATGCTGACTAGGCCGTGTACTGGCTTGACCGTTTGCTGGGATGCCCGTTAGTTGACTTGACCGTCTGCTGACTTGACCGTTTTTCTATCATCTGCTGACGTTGTGCTACTGACATTCTCATCAATACAACACGTTAATATTTCATTTTGCACTTGAAAGAGAAGTGTTGGGGATAGAGCTCTTATTTCACAGCAATAGTTCATGCTGACAATGAGTGAAACCTTGACGTGACTTCAGTGGAATCCACAAGACCCCTAGAGGATTCAGTTGAATACCAGGTTTCAAATCTTATGTGCACATTGTGGTTATATGATGTAAGGCTTTTGCGAGGGAGTACCCAGTGTACAGGATCGAATCGTCCTCAAGTAGGTCTTTCTCATAATTATTAATAATAATAATATTTTATTATTATTATTATTTATGCTATTTTTATTATTATTATTATTATTATTATTATTATTATTATTAATATTATTATTATTATTACTATTATTATTATTATTATTATTATTATTATTAATATTATTATTATTTATGTTAATATTATTGGTATTATTAGCATTATTATTATTATTAGTATCTTTATTATTTTGATTGCTGGGAAATCTTTAATTTAATAGAAGCCTTTGACTATCAACTAGGAAGGTGAAGTCTGCAGGAAGGCTTATAAGAGTAATAATGGGGAAATTAAGCTTTATTTCACAATGTTTAATGAATCATGGGGAGAAAGAAAGTGAGTCATCCAAATTACACTCTGTTTCCCGTGTTGTGCATCCATACCGTCCTTACGCTATGTGTCTATTAAATCTTGCAGCATGTATTAAATTTTTTTCTAGTGATTTCAATATAAAATTAGAGAGCTTTCTATTCTCTCTCCACTGTCTGTCTGTCTGTCTGTTTGTCTGTCTGTCTGTCTGTCTGTCTCTCTCTCTCTCTCTCTCTCTCTCTCTCTCTCTCTCTCTCTCTCTCTCTCTCTCTCTCTCTCTCTCTCTCTCTCTCTCTCTCTCTCTCTCTAAATACTTGAAATACTATCATATTCTTTGACTTATGATCTAAATACATTTATACCGTGTACTAGTCACATAACAAAGAGAATTGATTGGGCACTCAACCATATCTGGAATCGGAGACAGAGCTGTAAAACGATATGTGAGTCGTACCCCAGAACAAACAGGAAAAATAACCATAAGACGGCCTATAGGAAGGAATCACTTTAAGCTTTAAGGTATGAGCAATACGATAGAAAAGTTTTAAGTCTGCTGAAATTGGACACAATTTATATTCTTCGGAAACTACCTGTGTTAAAAAAAATCATATTGATGCTCCTGCTGTACTTCTATCTATACTACTTCCATGACTATTATGAAAACTGCTACCAAAACTACTTCTATGACTACTATGAGAACTGCTATCACGACTACTAATAATACCTATTCTTTAGAAGAGATTAGAAACTGACTGTATAATTTTCTGTAGTGTTATCAAGTTATAGATCCCCTTTTAAAATTAAATGAAAATAGCCCTATAATAATCCCTAATAGTCCATACAAGTATAAATGGAAATGTTCGTTTGTTCAGAATCGCTAATCTCCGAAAGTTCTTCACCGATTGCATTGAAATTTTCACACAACGATCATTCGCATCCGAACGGGTTTTTATATACAAACTATATAGATGTCACGTCTGTGACGGGAAAAATCATGCTTTTTTGGAAAAACTGTGTTTTTCATGTGTTTTTCATGTGAGGGAAATCTTCGAAACCTGTTTACCGATTGTTTTGAAATTTTGACACAACGTTGCATTCGGACAGGCGCGTGTTTCTATTTACCCACTATATACATGCCTCACCTGTGACAGGAAAAACATGTTTTTTTGAAAAAGAACATAATCTGTTGGACGTAAGAGCAACACACTTTGTAATATCCGAAAGTTCTTTACCGATTACTATCAAATTTTGACATAACGTTCCAAACGTGCGTGTTTTAATATATCTACTATATAGATGCAACACCTGTGACAGGTAAAACCATGCTTTTTTTTTAAAACAGCGCCATCTGTTGCACGTAAGAGCAACACACGCTATACTAAATATGTTATGACCCCCATTTCCATGTTTCCGATTGCATTGATAAATTTTATGTTCATAGATTTCAATTTATTTTCATTTTGATTTAATTATTTTGTATGACAATGCCTTGGAATTGAGCTGTGTTGATTACCATACTGTTCATTTCATGAGTATTGTTTATTTTTTTATTTTTTTCACTCTTTTTCATTTCGTTTTTTAGCTGTTCCTTTTTTTCAGTGATGGGAACATCAGTTCATTTGATGTTCCCAATTTTATGAAGGAAATATCAGATCACTTGGGAATGAATCAGACGAGGAAGTGGTGCATGTAGGGGAGGACGAGGGAACGGGAGAATCAGGAATGATATGGACAAAGAAATAGGGGAATGGAGAATGGTGTGGAGGACAAGGAGACAGGGGAGTGTGGGATGGTGGGAAGGAAGAGGGGACAGGGAAGTGGGGAATGATAAGAAGGATGAGGGTACGTGGGAGTGAGAGATGGTGGGGAGAACGATGGGACGGTGGAGTTGGGAATGGTGGAGAGGACTAGGGGACGGCGGAGTGGGGGTGGAGCGGGAGGACAATGGGACGGGTGATAGGGAAATGGTGGGGAGGATGAGGGGACGGTGGAATGAGGGTGGAGCGGGAGGACAATGAGACGGGTGATAGGGAAATGGTGGGGAGGACGAGGGGACGGGGGAGTGGGGAATGATTGGGAGGATGAGGGATGGGGGAGTGAGGAATGGGTGGGAGGACGAGGGGGGATGGCAGAGGGGTTGAATGGTTGGGAGGACTGGGGAACAGGAGAAGGTTGCTGTGGCTTAACGCACATTCGTTGCTGAGCCACAGCAACTTGTGGTCGGGTACAGCTAGTCTATATAAATAAAATTGGAATGTTCGTTTGTTCAAAATCGAAAATCTCCGAAAGTTCTTCACCGTTTGCTTTGAAATTTTCACACAACGTTCCATTTGCATCCGAGCGGGTTTCTATATACATACTATAAAAATGTCACTTCTGTGACAGGAAAAAAAGAACATTTTTTTAAACTGTGTTTTCATGTGAGTGAAATCTTCGAAACCTCTTTACCGATAGCTTATAAATTTTGACGCAACGTTGCATTCGAATAGGCGCGTGTTTTCATATACATGCTATATACATGCCTCACCTGTGATAGGAAAACACATGCTTTTTTATTAAAAACAACACCATCTGTTGGACGTATGAGCAACACACGCTGTAATTTCTGAAAGTTTTTCACCGATTGCCTAAAAATTTTGAAAAAACGTTCCATATGAATACGCGCAAGCTTTTATATATACTGTCTATATAGATGCAACATCTGTGACAGGTAAAAACAATTGTTTATATATAAATATATATATATATATATATATATATATATATATATATATATATATATATGTGTATATATATACATATATATATATATATATATATATATATATATATATATATATATATATATATATATATATATATATATATATATATATATATATATATATATATATATATATATATATATATATATATATATATATATATACAGTAGTATATTTTGGTAGCAGTCTCTCTTGTAAACATATGTTGTTGAATATGACCGAAAAGGTAAGATTAATAATTCTAACACGAATCTTCTCAATATTTCTTATGTTTTTCTTCACTGTCAGTGGTAATAAAAATAACAATTCTCCGAAATTCATTTTTTAATTGTCTGAAAAGAGAAAAAAATGAAAAATGCCAAAAAAAAATGGTCTCGCTTCATGCAGGTCGCTGTTCAATCCCCGACCGTCCGAGTGGTCGGATACCATTCCTTCCCCACGTCTCATCTTAAATCCTCACCACTTCCAAGTGCTATATAGTGTGTAATGTTTTGGCGCTTCCCCCTGATATTCCCACCCTCCACCTTTCCACCTTTCCTAATTTGTCCACCTTTCTTTTGCTACGCATCTACACCTCTCGCCATCAACGCCCCAGCCATTTGCTTAAGATTTGACATAATATTTGAGACTTTTTTTCCCTCCCACCTCTATCTCTGTTATGAAGCAGAATAAAGATGAGAGAAACGCTATTAAAAAGTAGTTAACTATTTAACAGAATATGGAAGTGATTCTTTATTTTTGGACACTTTATTTAAGTCTCTCTTTCCATACTTCCAGAGATAAAGCAGCCTATGTCTTATATTCTTTTTTTTCTAGGCATTTCCTTTCCAATATTGACGTCTTTTAAGATGATCTTCTCGTCAATATTTCAAGCATATGTGCTACTTTTATGTATTTATTGAACTAGAAAAACACAGCTTCTGGAAAATTTGTTTTGTAGAGTCCATTTAGTTCGAGTATTCTGTTGTGTTTGTTACTCAAATGTATCATTAGAAAACAGTGTGTGTCATATAGTGTATAGTGTGTTATATAAGATGAAAATACATATAGCTATGCGACTCGATGAACGAGTGTTATAAGAGAGGCAAAATTCACCAAGTAAATTATTTTAGCTGATTTAAGAGCGGAAATTGATAAGAGCACAGCAATAGCAAACATTTTGCCTCAAAAGAAGTGTATACGCAATAACATCCAGTTCTCAAATCGATTAGCCAGATAACAACATTAACCAAACTATTTCAAGATATTTTTTTACTGATAACTTATCAGTATAGATGTTCCGGAGGTGCAGTAAGACATATATATATTTGTATGATCACTTTTATTATTGTTAATTGATAACCAGTACTTATGAGTTTTAGCATCCACCAGTATTTGTGAGTGAGAGAATGTTCGTCTGTCTGTTATCCATGGTTGGAAATCACATGCTTTGGGCTAGCCTCATCAAGCTTTGATTCATGAAGCATGTAGGGAAGTGTTATAGGTCAACCGAGGGTCGGTTCGAGTCCCCGTAGACTTATTCAGTTTTATTGCTGCTTAGCATAATTTTTCAGAGATAAAGAGAGAGGGCATGTTGGTGTCAATGCAGCTTCTGGTGTCAAGATGCTAGGCGTGTCAAGGGAATTGCTAGGTTAACATGAACCAGGATAAACACCATCAACACAGCACAAGCTGTCGTGGGAAGCTGTACCCTCTTCTTGCCATTCTCCGTTGCACAGACTGAAGTCCAGATGCAGCTGAAGAAATAGAAAAATGTATCAGTTATAGTCTTTAAGATTATAAACAGAAAGGCTTTCTGGATTTCATGGCCTCATGTGCTACCAGCATTACATTGCCGCGACCTAGACATTAAGGAATGAACATGGTGGTTCTTACCAAAGTTTGCAGGACGGAGCTTTAAGCTCGGTAACTCTTATTCAAATTGATAGAGAGCTAGAACCCACACAGCTAGGAATGCCGAAGTATTTAAGCACACTCTTATTACTATTAATCTACACTCAAATTATAAATCTAATATACTTTAATAACTTGATTAGAATTAAATATACATTGATATGTAGAATATTACTAATTGTAAAATTTATTTCAATAAAACTAATTCTGTTCCTGTAAACTACTCACCCTTGTTGGTTCCAAATTGGTTTGTCCCTGTAGAGCCAAACTATCACAGAGGTTCTGGCCCACAGTTTTACCGTTGCTTTGAATGTAGTTTAGGTCTCCCCCGTTTGAGACTGAATCCCACTACAGAGAAAATGGGAATGTAATTACCACAAATGTATTAATGCAAGATTAAAGGAATTAGTGCATTTTATGAAGCATGTAGATTAAATGCAAGTGTTCACTCTGCCTCAATGTATAATAATATCCATCCTTTGAATCTTCATTGATATTTTGTAATTCATGTCTAGATATTTTAATACAATGATATATTGTTTGCCAACTGTAATAGAAATATCTCATTTCTATAATTTTTTATAGTCTGTGAAAAGTACTGCATTTACACTTACCTCATCGCGGCAAGTTTTCATGCAGCCACTGTGGTCGTCACAGTCGGTGGCACCGTTGACTGGCAGGTCGTCAACGCTGATGGTCTCATTGGGAAACTTCAAAACGACTTCACAGTCACATTCATTTTCCCCCTGCGACCTGTTGAACGAGCCATAGAAGAAGAGACAGTAATAGATAAAACTGTTGTACTAGTAGAAGGTCTAACAACCATAGAGAACATCTGCGACTACAGTAGAATTTGCAGGTACGTAAAAAAGAAAAGATTGATCTTTGAGGATCACCCTAAATTGTGCCAAACAGATGGAAGACGTACTAAGGAATGCTAAGAAATTACAAAGGAATGAGGAAGGAAAAGTATGGTCGTTAAGACGAGATCTTTCAAAACAAGAAAGACTGAAGCTGAAATTAAACCTCGTAGTGGCAAAACGTCAAAATGAGAGCAGGAATGAAGAAGAAATCAATTAATTTTTTTACAAAGTGATAGGGGATAGGCAGACCAGTAAAATGGTACAAACAGCCAAACCAACAAAATCGCTAGAGAAAGAGGGACTGAAGAATATGGAGAGAGGGAACATGTTCCTGAAAATCGCACTCACCATCATAGATCGAGAGAGATCAAAGATATTGGACTTAAGTGATGTAATACAGCTGCAGACGCCAGACATTGTTGCACTCATGGAGACGAAACTTGAAGATGGTGTTTTAATTGAGGTTACACTCCAAAGGGGCTACTGAGTTTAGAGATGGAACAGAAAAATTAAGGAAGTTCGTGGCGTTGCTGTGCTGGTGAAAGAACACCTAAAGATAAACTAAATATTGATTGCCAATCCTCGAGAAGTTGACATGTAGCACTAGAGATCTGCAATAAGGATGATTAACTAATGATCATAAATGCATATAGTACAATGCCATGCAACACATGATCAATGGAGGAGCTGAATAATAATCGAGAGGATCTTATGACAGTAATGAGTGAGATAATAGCAAGAGCTGATGAAGGTAGATCACGACTGTTGGTAGTCGGCGACTTCAACTAGAAATCCATAGACTGGGAGGCATATGAATTTAGAACAGGATTTTTTTACTTGTAGATTCGTAAAGCTCATCCTGGAAACATTCATGTATTAACATGTTACATAAGCTACGAGGATGAGGGAAGGGGATGTTTCCTCTATGCTGGATTTGATATTTACCAGGAAAGAGGAGGAGATATTTGACATTCAATACCTTCCTCCCTTGGGTAAAATTGACCGTGTCTTTTTGGGAATAAAGTATGTATTGTGTTATAAGCTGGAAGAAAATAAGGAGGTTTTGAAACTGTTGGAAAAACCTGATTTCAAGAGAGGACATTATGGGGAACTTAGACATTTCTTTAAGGAATTTAACTGGAAAGACTTGTTGTTATGATATGAAGTAAATGAGATGTATGTCAGGTTTTGTGAAATATATGATAAATGCACAACAATACTTATACCAAAACACAGATGCAGAACCAGAAAACAGAATTAGTTCAACAGAAATTGCGAGAGGGCCAGAGACCAAAAGACACAAAGATGCAACCAATATAGGAAGAGGCCAAACCCCGAAACATACCAGCGATACAAAGATGAGAGAATCAACTTCTCGACAGTGAGGAGTGAGGCAGAAAGAAATATTGAAAAATTGATAGCGGACAACTGTAAAACAAAAACAGGCCTATTTTATAAACGCATAAACAAAAAATAGCAGGTAAAGGATAATATTTAGAGATTGAAAATGGGATACAGATTCACGAAAAATAAAAAGGAAATATGTGAAACATTAAACGAAAAGTTCCAATGTGTGTTTGCACAAAATGAAATCTTCAGGGAACCAGACACAATGAGAATTCCAGAGAACAATATAGAGCATATTGAGGTGTCTAGATACGAAGTCGAAAAAATGTTCAAGGAGCTAAGCAAGAACAAAGCAGTTGGTCCAGATGGAACTTCACCATGGGTTCTGAGAGAATGTGCACATGAGTTCAACATTCCACATCAAATGATTTTTCAGGCATCCATGTGTACAGAAGTTGTATCAGATATCTGTAAAAAGTCTAACATAGTTGCAATCAAAAGTGGCAGCAAGGAAAGCCCCACAATTATATATCTGTATCATTGACAAATGAAATAGTGAAAATATTGAAAAAAATAATTAAAAATAAATGGGTAGAAATTCTGGAGAAAAACGATATAATATCAGCCAGTCAGTATGTTGTTCGATCTGGAAGATCCTGTGTAACGAATTTACTCTGTTTCTATGATCGACCCACAGAGATTTTACAGGAAAGAGATGGTTTGGTTGACTGAATTTATCTTGCCAATATCTTAAGAAGCACATCAACAAACTTGAAAAGGTGCCCAGACATGCCACTAAGTAGCTCCCAGAACAGAAGGACAAGAGCTACGAGGAGCGATTAGAGGCTTCTCATATGCAAAAACTATAAAATAGAAGAAAAAGAAGCGATATGATCAGTACGTACAAAATAGTAACAGGAATCGATGAAATAGATAGGGAACAATTCCTGAGACCAGGAATTTCAAGAACAAGAGGTCATAGATTTAAACTAACGAAACAAAGCCGCCGGAGAAATTATAAGATAATTCACTTTTCTAAACAGAGTGGTAGACGGGTGGAACAAGTTAGGTGAGAAGGTGGCTGAGGCCTTTATTTGAGTGAATAATTCAATAAAATGAAAACCTTTAAAAATTGACAAACATTGAAGAACAGCCAACTAGAAAAACTAAGAAAGTTCCTTATTGGTTCATGCCTTATTGGCATGAACCAATAAGGAACTTTCCGAAGAAAAAATGCTGCTAGGTAAATATTGAAAAGATAAATATATTTAAAGATATATTAATACAATTTCTAATGAACAAGTAAGTAAAGTACAGTACAATCCCATGATAACAGTTAGTAACTTGAAGGAAGATTACTAACGGAACATGAACCAAGCGTAAAAAGACTTAATGGACTATTGAAGATGAAGAAAAGTATGTTTGTAAGAAAAGAGGAACTGATAGTCAATCATAATTCAAATTTTCTCACCGCAGGCATGCATTAATAGTATTATGTCAGCGGCATGTAAGAAACAAAATTTATGTGGTTATTATAAGCGTGGAGTAGGAATCATTAAGAATTGTGAACGTAAGGAGTATAAAAAAGTAGCCCCAGTGTGGAATACCCACCCAATACACACAAAGCAAAGCTTTAGAGAAAGTACACAGATCCGTAAAACGATCGATCATTAGAACTTATAAGACTGAAATATGAGAAAAGACTGAAGTAGTTGTGGTGTAGCACAGGAACGACATAGTTTACGTGATTATTACATAGAGAAATTTTTAAGTTATCGAATTGACAAAGAAAAATGAATTGTTTAGCATGAGAATGTGCATGCAGAAGATGGCAAGGAGGGAACCAGAAATCTAAATATTACATAAAAATGTAAGTGGACACTTTTATTATATAAGGAAAAAACAGTTGAATGATTAAAAAGGAGGGAATTAAGGCGGCCTCTGAATATAGATTCTATAGTAACATTTACAAGAAGTGATTAGTCGCTATATGGCGGCGTCCAGGAGCTGATGCTTGTTCTGAAAGCGCATGTTGATTGCTACATATAACATAGGAACATATGAATAAACGAAAAAGAAGATGGTTTTTCGGTACATACGAGGCAGCACCTGAATAAGTTGGTATGCAACAGACCAAAAGATTTTTTTTTTTTGCTTTAAACATTGTCTGTGTAAGACCAGGTAAATACTGGTCAATGTCCCAACAGCACGGTGCACTTAACCGTCCAGGCACATGAACTTTAATAAATATTAAAGAAATTGTATAAGAGCAGCGAGAAATATATACATACTATACGTAATATAGAGTAATTGAGCTTTTACCATGCAAGGACAGCGAGGGAGAGGAGGACCAGGAGGCACTTCATCTTGCTGGCAGAAGTTGTGTGAGGAGCACCCTCCAGCAGGCAGCTTTATACTGCCTCCCAGCCCTCCTCAGCAGGGGACTCAAGGTGATGCAGCCACCTGGATTCTCCCAAGCAAAAAAAAAAATATATAAAAAACAGAGGAAAATTTACACGTATTTAGAAATCTTACTTGCAGCTTATATTATTTAACGTCCATTGCAGCTGTCTTGTTTACATAGCACAGATAAGACTTACTACACAAAAAGCGACATACAGTTATCTGAAAAATAGGTGAAGAATTTTATCCATCAGAGATCCTTTAAATATTTTAACAAAAGAAATCAGCAACACTGAAAATATTTTATCTATATATTAATTATAATTATTTCATTCATTATCTGAAGAAGATATTAGACAACTCTCTAAAAGCCTAATTCTTTAATATAATTCCTCTCTCTAAATACTTGAAATACCATCATATTCTATAAATTATAATGTAAATATATTTATACCGTATACTAGTCACGTAGCAAAGATAATTGATTGGGCACTCAATCATATCTGGAATCGAAGTCAGAGCTGTAAACCAATATGTGAGTCGTACCCCAGAACAAACAGGAAATATAACCATAAGACGGCCTATAGGAAGGAATAGCTTTAAGCTTTAAGGTATGAGCAATACGATAGAAAAGTTTTAAGTCTGCTGAAATTGGACACAATTTATATGCTTCGGAAACTACCTGTGTTAAAAAAAATCATATTAATGCTCCTGCTGTACTTCTGTCAATACTACTTCCATGACTATTATGAGAGCTGCTACCAAGACTACTTCTATGACTACTACAAGAACTGCTATCAAGACTACTAATAATACCTATTCTTTTGAAGAGATTAGGTACTGACTGAATAATTTTCTGTAGTGTTATCAAGTTGAAAATCACCTTTTTAAATTAATTGAAAATAGCCCTGTAATAATCCCTAATAGTCCATAGAAGTAAAAATGGAAATGTTCGTTTGTTCAGAATCGCTAATCTCCGAAAGTTCTTCACCGATTGCATTGAAATTTTCACACAACGGTCATTCACATCCGAGCGGGTTTTTATATACAAACTATATAGATGTCACGTCTATGACGGGAAAAACGATCCTTCTTTGGAAAAACTGTGTTTTTCATGTGTTTTTTCATGTGAGGTAAATCTTCGAAAGCTATTTACCGATTGTTTTTAAATTTTGACACAACGTTGCATTCAAACAGGCGTGTGTTTCTATATACCCACTATATATATGCCTCACCTGTGACAGGAAATAACATTCATTTTTTTAAACAACGTAATTTGTTGGACGTAAGAGCAACACACTTTATAATATCCGAAAGTTCTTTACGGATTACTTTCAAATTTTGACACAACGTTCCATTCGAATACGTGCATGTTTTTATATACCAACTATACAGATGCAACATCTGGGACAGGTAAAAACAAGTGTTTTTTTTAAACAGCGCAATCTGTTGCTAGCAAGAGCAACACATGCTATACTAAATGTTACGATTCCATTTCAATGTTTTCGATTCCATTGATTAATTGAAATTTCATCGATTTTGATTTATTTTCATTTTGATTTCAATATTTTGTGTGACAGTGCCTTGGAATTAAGCTGTGGTGTTTACCTTAACGTTAATTTCATGAGTATAGTTTATCTTTTATTTTTTTCATTTTTTTCATTTGGTATTAAAATGTTTTTATTTTTCAGTGATGAGAACATCATATTGTTTGATGTTCCCAATTTCCTCAAGGGAATACCAGATCATATGGGAATGCATCGGACAAGGGTGTGGGGAATGGTGGGGAGGACGATGGGACGGCAGTGGGGGATGGTGGGGACAACGAGGGGACATGGGAGGGCGTATTGGTGGGGAGGACGACAGGACGGTGGAGTTGGGGACGAGGGGAGGGGGAAATTGAGAATGTTGGGGATAACAAGAGGACAGGGAAGTGGGGGAGGGGGCAATGGAAGGAAGGACGAGGGATGGGGGGGGAGGGGGAGAATAGTGGGGAGGACGAGGGGACGATGGAGTAGGGAAGATTGTAGGGAAAGACAAGGGGACGGGGGAGGGGGGAATGGTTGGGTTGACGAGGGAATGAAGGAGGGGGGAATGGTGGGAGAGAGAGAGGAGAATGGTTGGGAGGACGAGGGGACAGAGGAGTGAGGAATGGTTGGGTTGACGAGAGAATGAAGGAGGGGGGAATGGTGGGGAGGACTGGGGGACAGAGAAAGGTTGCTGTGGCTCAGCAACGCACATGCGTTGCTGAGCCACAGCAACACGTGGCCGGGTACACCTAGTTTAAAATATAACATATCATAAGAAAAACGTGGGAGCGTTTCTAAAAGCAATTGTCCTCTAACTTTAGTGATACAAGGAATTGCATATAAGGTACCTAACTAAATTCTATTCACTTATATTTGTGTGTTTGGATTTTTTGGCGGGATCCGGTAAAGCTATCGCAACCCATGTCTGCGATGGATGTTTCTTGCTTGAAGAGGAAGGCGGACAAAGTAATCAGATATGAGAAATTCATTTGTAGCACCTGAAGATGCTAGCAACTCGCCCGTCCTTGGAAGGGCGATGACTCAGGCGCTGTTAAACAAGAAGAGACTGAGTCATGATTTTATGTTTCCTGCAGCGTCTTTGACCTTTCTGAGAAGGTTAAAAATGTTATATGATTGTTGTACGAAGGTGACAGATATCACTTTGATTGTTTCTATAATGCTTTGTGTCCATGATCTCATGCAAATGGGTGTGTCACGAACAATGAATTTTATAGGTGATTTATATGTACTATGATAAATCTATTTTTTGGTTTTATAATTGCTGGCGACGATATGAGAATATCGTCGCCAGATATCGAATATCTACGATATGGCGATAGGTTACGAATTATTTGCAATTCTCCCAGTATCTTAGAGATATTTCTATCAGTATTCATTAAATTTTAATTTAATGTACTGATCCCATGTTTCCATTTGCTTGTTTTATAATTAGACAGTGACTAGAAGTTTTCATGTGAAAAAAGGTGATAAGATAATATTCATCTTTAAATTCTCAAGACTTCCCATATTTATTTATCATTTATCTCATTATTTGCTCAATGTGTCGCTATTGGCCCACCACCGTTGACTGGCACCATCATCCGGGAAATCTCACGAAACGAAAAATATATTATAAAAAAAAATGTAACTTTGAAGCTTGAAGACTGGATCGAACCAGAGTCCAGGGATTCCCCCGCTGACCCGCGCTGGTCACGTGGACACGATATGCCAAAAGACTTCGATTCAACCATCGTTCTTCAATGATTTTTTCTTAGATATATCACGTAATTTTGTTTTCATTGTGTTATTTAGCACGAAAAGGAAGTGAGCAAGGAGTATATTTCGGATTGAACTTCTTTTTCTCCATGCTCTAATATCGAGCAGCTTCTGTACCTTGGTGCCGTATTAAGGTCATGTCTGGGAACCTGCAACAACCACAGAGAGATAAGATTAAAGCAATAACAACAGGAAAACAAGATATTTCATGACCCAGGCTACGTGGCCGTCACTACGGCGTTGGTGAGAAGCTCATCAAAGCTGACAACATGCAAACATTAAAGCAATAGACTAAAGTGACATGTTACTGAAAACATGTAACAAATATATCTCGAGTTTTAATGCTTATATAAGCAATAAACTCTAAACCAAAGCCACATACTTTTGAAAGATGAGTCCAATTAAATCGTAACTATAACCTTAAACTCCAATTCAGAAAATCCCTCGAGTAAGGAAATGTTTTCTCACGATCACAAATCATTGAACTTCCTCCTTGACTTCTAGGAGAAAAAGGCAGAAGATGTGCAGCAACAATTACAGCCCGATAAACCTAACCTCACACATCTTCAAGCTCATAAAGAGAATCCTTTTCAAAGAAATCATCCAACATCTCAAGTGCTAACGTTTTTACATAAACTTTCACGCAAGTTTTCTCATAAACAACAATATATTCAAGTTAAAAAATCTGCTTGCTCCTGTTTAAATTTTGCTAAGTGCTTTGGACAAAATTAAGATGCAGTGAGAACAGAGCTGTTCTCCGCAGCCAAGAAACTAATATAACATCGTAGAGGAAAATGCACTACGGGCTCAACATATACTGTGCCACTTGGAACTTTTTGTTCCAAGTAGCTGAATCTAAAACAACAACAAACAGTGTCGTTGAGTAATCAGTTTCTACTTAAATGTAAAGTTAAGAGCGTCCTTCTCGTTAGGCAGAAAAACAATTAATTTATTATTAAATAATTTGCGTAAAATTGTGCTTAAAGTCGTTAATTATAATTAATAGTTGTAGCTAATTTTTAAATCATGATAAAAAAATGTAACTACAATGTACGAGATATTTAAACAGCTATGACACATATTTTCGTAGAATTGACTGATAAAAGGTAACGAACCTCATCAGATTTTGAAGCAAACTTAATAAAAAAATTAATAAAAAACTAAATATGAAATCAGAATCGATACATAAAATGATTTTCATAAGACAAAAACTTCCATCGTTGCTGGGAGCAGGCAGGTGGCTAAATCTACTGAAGACCTTGGACCCTGGCTGGGAAGTGCTTTAAGACAGTATATAACTGTCTTTCTGACAGTGTTACACACAGTTTCTGACAGTAAGATGAAACGTCGCATCGTCCTACTTCTTACTACTAATACATTATATCTGCTGCACCACTCAGCTACACTTGGCTTTGTTCTTAGCTTCATTCCAGATGCAAAACTTGTACTCGGAATGATCTTAAGGCTTTCTTTGCCATATGATATTGCTGTTTTCCGTGTTAGGTGTCTTATTTCGTTTTTTTTAACCGGAAGTAATGCAATTTACTGACATTAATGTTTCAAATTCTGAGACCTTTACTGAGATTAATGCTTCAGATTCTGTGGCGTTTCTGAGATTAGTAAATCAGATGCTGAGGATTTTTTCTGAGATTTATCCTTCAGATGCTGAGGAATTTTTATTTTAGATTAGTGCTTAAGATGCTGAGGCTTTTACTAAGATTACTGCTTCAGAGGGTGTGCTTTTTTCTGAAATTAATCTTTCAGAGGCTGAGACTTTCATTGACATTAATAATTCAGATGCTAAGTTTTTTCTGAGATTAATGTTTCAGATGCTGAGGCTTTTACTGAGGTTATTGCTATAATGGTCCAGGTTTTCCTTAATACGCTATAACGGTCTAGGTTTTCTAGAACGGTCTAGACCGTTTTACTTAGACCTAGGTGATTCGATGAAATATCAATGCCCAAGCTTACCACCAAGTGCTGTCGGGACGTTGGGGATATAGCCTCGGCTACCAATGTCTTTTGAACAGTCACGGTTGGTCGAGTGGTTAAGGAACTGTGTACGCCATGTTCATAGTGCTCCTGGCTGTCTGGGTTCGAATCCTTCTGGGGTGTGGAGATTTCAGTTGCATATTGGCATGGGGACCATTCAAGCTTGTTCATATATATATATATATATATATATATATATATATATATATATATATATATATATATATATATATATATATATATATATATATATATATATATATATATATATATATATATGTATGTATATATATATATATATATATATATATATATATATATATATATATATATATATATATATATATATATATATATATATATATATGTCGTACCTAGTAGCCATATATATATATATATATATATATATATATGCAAACAAGCCTGAATGGTCCCCAGGACTATATACAACTGAAAACTCACACCCCAGAAGTGACTCGAACCCATACTCCCACAACTGGTATGTACAGGGACGCCTTAATCCGCTTGACCATCACGACCGGACAAAAGGAAGTGATAGCCGAGGCTATATGAACCACTTCCCCGCCGGCACTCGGATGGTAATCTTGGGCATAGCATTTTATCAAATCACCTCATTCTTTGGGGCACACGTGAGGAACACAAATGCAAACAAGCCTGAATGGTCCCCAGGACTATATACAACTGAAAACTCACACCCCAGAAGTGACTCGAACCCATACTCCCACAACTGGTATGTACAGGGACGCCTTAATCCGCTTGACCATCACGACCGGACAAAAGGAAGTGATAGCCGAGGCTATATGAACCACTTCCCCGCCGGCACTCGGATGGTAATCTTGGGCATAGCATTTTATCAAATCACCTCATTCTTTGGGGCACACGTGAGGAACACAAATGCAAACAAGCCTGAATGGTCCCCAGGACTATATACAACTGAAAACTCACACCCCAGAAGTGACTCGAACCCATACTCCCACAACTGGTATGTACAGGGACGCCTTAATCCGCTTGACCATCACGACCGGACAAAAGGAAGTGATAGCCGAGGCTATATGAACCACTTCCCCGCCGGCACTCGGATGGTAATCTTGGGCATAGCATTTTATCAAATCACCTCATTCTTTGGGGCACACGTGAGGAACACAAATGCAAACAAGCCTGAATGGTCCCCAGGACTATATACAACTGAAAACTCACACCCCAGAAGTGACTCGAACCCATACTCCCACAACTGGTATGTACAGGGACGCCTTAATCCGCTTGACCATCACGACCGGACAAAAGGAAGTGATAGCCGAGGCTATATGAACCACTTCCCCGCCGGCACTCGGATGGTAATCTTGGGCATAGCATTTTATCAAATCACCTCATTCTTTGGGGCACACGTGAGGAACACAAATGCAAACAAGCCTGAATGGTCCCCAGGACTATATACAACTGAAAACTCACACCCCAGAAGTGACTCGAACCCATACTCCCACAACTGGTATGTACAGGGACGCCTTAATCCGCTTGACCATCACGACCGGACAAAAGGAACTATCTATCTATCGGGCTATCACTTCCTTTTGTCCGGTCGTGATGGTCAAGCGGATTAAGGCGTCCCTGTACATACCAGTTGTGGGAGTATGGGTTCGAGTCACTTCTGGGGTGTGAGTTTTCAGTTGTATATAGTCCTGGGGACCATTCAGGCTTGTTTGCATTTGTGTTCCTCACGTGTGCCCCAAAGAATGAGGTGATTTGATAAAATGCTATGCCCAAGATTACCATCCGAGTGCCGGCGGGGAAGTGGTTCATATAGCCTCGGCTATCACTTCCTTTTGTCCGGTCGTGATGGTCAAGCGGATTAAGGCGTCCCTGTACATACCAGTTGTGGGAGTATGGGTTCGAGTCACTTCTGGGGTGTGAGTTTTCAGTTGTATATAGTCCTGGGGACCATTCAGGCTTGTTTGCATTTGTGTTCCTCACGTGTGCCCCAAAGAATGAGGTGATTTGATAAAATGCTATGCCCAAGATTACCATCCGAGTGCCGGCGGGGAAGTGGTTCATATAGCCTCGGCTATCACTTCCTTTTGTCCGGTCGTGATGGTCAAGCGGATTAAGGCGTCCCTGTACATACCAGTTGTGGGAGTATGGGTTCGAGTCACTTCTGGGGTGTGAGTTTTCAGTTGTATATAGTCCTGGGGACCATTCAGGCTTGTTTGCATTTGTGTTCCTCACGTGTGCCCCAAAGAATGAGGTGATTTGATAAAATGCTATGCCCAAGATTACCATCCGAGTGCCGGCGGGGAAGTGGTTCATATAGCCTCGGCTATCACTTCCTTTTGTCCGGTCGTGATGGTCAAGCGGATTAAGGCGTCCCTGTACATACCAGTTGTGGGAGTATGGGTTCGAGTCACTTCTGGGGTGTGAGTTTTCAGTTGTATATAGTCCTGGGGACCATTCAGGCTTGTTTGCATTTGTGTTCCTCACGTGTGCCCCAAAGAATGAGGTGATTTGATAAAATGCTATGCCCAAGATTACCATCCGAGTGCCGGCGGGGAAGTGGTTCATATAGCCTCGGCTATCACTTCCTTTTGTCCGGTCGTGATGGTCAAGCGGATTAAGGCGTCCCTGTACATACCAGTTGTGGGAGTATGGGTTCGAGTCACTTCTGGGGTGTGAGTTTTCAGTTATATATATATATATATATATATATATATATATATATATATATATATATATATATATATATATATATATATATATATATATATATATATTAATATATATATATATATATATATATATATATATATATATATATATTTATATATATATATATATATATATATATATATATATATATATATATATATATATATATATATGTCGTACCTAGTAGCCAGAACGCACTTCTCAGCATACTATGCAAGGCCAGATTTGCTTAATAAGCCAAGTTTTCATGAATTAATGTTTTTTTCGACTACCTAACCTACCTAACTTAACCTAACCTAACTTTTTCGACTACCAAACCTAACCTAACTTATAAAGATAGGTTAGGTTAGGTTAGGTAGGGTTGGTTAGGTTCGGTCATATGTCTACGTTAATTTTAACTCCAATTAAAAAAAAATTGACCTCATACATAATGAAATGGGTAGCTTTATCATTTCATAAGAAAAAAATTAGGGAAAATATATTAATTCAGTAAAACTTGGCTTATTAGGCAAACCGGGCCTTGCATAGTACGCTGAGAAGTGCGTTCTGGCTACTAGGTACGACATATATATATATATATATATATATATATATATATATATATATATATATATATATATATATATATATATATTAATATATATATATATATATATATATATATATATATATATATATATATATATATTAATATATATATATATATATATATATATATATATATATATATATATATATATATATATATATATATATATTTGAATACTGAAAACTCCACACCCCAGATGTGAACCCATACTGCCAAGAGCACTATGCAATTGGTGTATGGGAGACTCTAAACACTCGACCATCAGTGACTCTTCAAATGATGATGGTAGCCGAGGCTATTTCTCCATCATCCCGACGGCACTTTGATGGTAATCATGGGCATAGTTTTTTTTATCAAATCACCTCACTTTGTGGGGTGATTGATTGTCGAGTGGTTAAGGTCTCCTGTACACCAGTTCCACAGTGCTCCTGACAGTATGGGTTCGAGTCACTTCTGAGGTGAGAAGTTTTCAGTTGCATATACATGCCTGAGGACCATTCAGGCTTATTCGCATTTGTGTTGCTCACGTGACCCCACAAAGGGGCCCGTGAGCATTTGCGACGTTATACAGTTTCTTGGCTGCCGAAAACAGCTCTGTTCTCACTGTCTCTTAATTTTGTCCAAAGCACTTAGCAAATTTAAACAGAAGCAAGCAGATTTCTTAACCAGAATATATTGTTGTTTATGGGAAAACTTGCGTGGAATGTTTATGTAAAAACGTGAGCACCTGAGATGTTGGATGATTTCTTTGAAAAGGATTCTCTTTATGAGCTTGAAGATGTGTGAGGTTAGGTTGATCGGGCTGTAATTGTTGCTGCACAGCTGTCTTTTCTTCCAAGAAGTCAGGGAGGAAGTGCAATGGTTTGTGATCGTGAGAAAACATTTCCTTACTCGAGGGATTTTCTGAATTGGAGTTTAAGGTTATAGTTACGATTTAATTGGACTCATCTTTCAAAAGTATGTGGCTTTGGTTTTGAGTTTATTGCTTATATAAGCATTAAAACTCGAGATATATTTGTTACATGTTTTCAGTAACATGTCACTTTAGTCTATTGCTTTAATGTTTGCATGTTGTCAGCTTTGATGAGCTTCTCACCAACGCCGTAGTGACGGCCACGTTGCCTGGGTCATGAAATATCTTGTTTTCCTGTTGTTATTGCTTTAATCTTATCTCTCTGTGGTTGTTGCAGGTTCCCAGACATGACCTTAATACGGCACCAAGGTACAGAAGCTGCTCGATATTTGAGCATGGAGAAAAAGAAGTTCAATCCGAAATATACTCTTTGCTCACTTCCTTTTCGTGCTAAATAACACAATGAAAACAAAATTACGTGATATATCTAAGAAAAAATCATTGAAGAACGATGGTGGAATCGAACAGTCTTTTGGCATATCGTGTCCACGTGACCAGCGCGGGTCAGCGGGGGGAATCCCTGGACTCTGGTTCGATCCAGTCTTCAAGTCCAAAGTTATATTAATATAATATAAAAAATATATTAATAATATATTTTTCGTCTCGTGAGATTTCCCGGATGATGGTGCCAGTCAACGGTGGTGGGCCAATAGCGACACATTGAGCAAATAATGAGATAAATGATAAATAAATATGGGAAGTCTTGAGAATTTAAAAATGAATATTATCTTATCACCTTTTTTCACATGAAAACTTCTAGTCACTCTCTGATTATAAAACAAGCAAACGTTAACATGGGATCTGTACATTAAATTAAAATTAAATGAATACTGATAGAAATATCTCTAAGATACTGGGAGAATTGCAAATAATTCGTAAACTATCGCTAGAATTAGGGTTTTTCTCATATCATCGTCGCCAGCAATAATTAAACCAAAAAATAGTTTTATCATAATACATATAAATCACCTATAAAATTCATTGTTCGTGACACACCCATTTGCATGAGATCATGGACACACAGCATTATAGAAACAATCAAAGTGATATCTGTCACCTTGGTACAAGAATCATATAACATTTTTAACCTTCTCAGAAAGATCAAAGACGCTGCAGGAAACATAAAATCATGACTCAGTCTCTTCTTGTTTAACAGTGCCTGAGTCATCGCCCTTCCAAGGACGGGCGAGTTGCTAGCATCTTCAGGTGCTACAAATGAATTTCTCATATCTGATTACTTTGTCCGCCTTCCTCTTCAAGCAAGAAACATACATCGCAGACCTGGGTAGCGATAGCTTAACCGGATCCCGCCAATAAATCAAAGCACACAAATGTAAGTGAATAGAATAGATTCCTTATATGCAATTCGAGTTGTCACTAAAGTGAAAGGACAATTGCTCTAAGAGGCGCTGCCACAGCACATCTTGCTACAAGACAAACATCCAAGCATAGAACCTATGTAAAGACAATATAACACAAATCAACGAGGTCGGAACTGAATCATTATTTGATACTGCATCTAAGTTTCATATGACAGTTCGGCCTATCCAATCAGGCAGCAACACTCAGCCCCTACCGGAACGCTCATGCAGACTACATTATCTTTCTCTAGTAGGGCCCAACCACTTGGGCTGGACGGTAGAGCGACGGTCTCGCTTCATGCAGGTTGGCGTTCAATCCCCGACTGTCCAAATGGTTTGGCACCATTCCTCCCCCAAAACCGTCCCATCCCAAATCCTTATCTCGATGCCTTCACTGCGCCATACAGTCATAATTGCTTGGCGTTTTCCCTGATAATTATCTCCCCCCCCCCCTCCCTCAGTAGGTTATTGCATCTCTCTCCCAAAGGCTATGTTATCTTTTCCATACCAGCTATTTTTTTGGTTTCCAGCTACAGTTTTCTTTTTCCTATTTCTTTCTTTCTGATGTAGGCTACGTTATCTCCTCAAGATGGCTGTGTTTTCCTTATCATGCAGGCTATGTTATCTCTTCCTAATAGGTAACGTTATTTTTCTCATAAGCTCTCCTATTTCTCCTTCACGTAGGCTATGCTATTTGTCCCTTATATAAGTAATGCCATTTTTCCCTTATTTAGGTTGTGTTATTTCTCCCTTATATAGGCTATGTTATTTCTACCTTATGTTAGTTATGATATTTCTTCCTTATATATGACTATGCTATTTCTCCCTTATGTAGGCTATGCTATTACCGACATGCCGCATATGATATCTTTATCAGGTAGGGTATGGTTTCTCTCTTATGTAGATTATGCTATCTCTCTCTCATAAAGGGTATCATTATTCTCTCATGTACGCTATTTTAACTTTCTTATAGATTATACAAACTCTCTCGCATGTAGGATATCATATATAGTTCTAAAGCTAGCAATTATATATTTTTCACGTAGTCATGACATCTCCTCCTCATTAGCAATGATGATATTAAGTCTGGCCCAATTGATTTTGTTCTATCTAGCTCCTTCATTTGCTTTTATCCTCTTCTACAGGGGATACATTGACCTCCAGTATTTCCTCTTGCCTTTGATCACAAATCTTTTCTCTCCTCATTATTTTCTTTGCAAAATCCTCCTGAAATCTTTTATTGAATTCTTAACACACAGCTCCTTGTCATTTTCACTAAGCTTTCCTTTGACTCTTTAATTTGATCCCAAGGTCACTTACTTTTGTTTTCTCCTCATGCGACTATAAATCTGCTTTGGCTAATCGCTAACTTTTACTACTATTTCGTTTTCAAGGTGTCTCTCAGCTCTTCACCTCACTCTGGTGTATTCATTTCTGGCTCCCTTTAGCGTATCTCTATTTTCCCTTGTTATCTCTCTGAATTAGACTATGATATATCTAACATGAGGGCTATGCAATCTCTCTCCACACATAGGCTATAATATCTCTCTCGTGTATGTTATGTTACCTCTATAATGTAGGCAATGTTATATCTCTAGTGAAAACTAGTATCTTTTTCATGTAGGGTATGTTATATATCTAAGTTAGGTTATATTGTATTTCTCATGTACGCTGTGTCATCTCTCCTATGTAAGTTGTTTTATCTCCCGTGTACAGCTAATGTTAAGCTGTGAATGTAAAAGTTAAATTATTTTATAATGGGCGTATCATCATCATTAATCTACTGAGCTGGTATTTAAATTATTTTACTATATTTCCCCAAATTTAAATTAAATTTCGGTCAAATAGTATTTAAATTTCTCATTGTACCAACTGAATTACACACCTTTAATATGTAAACTCCACAAGACTCAAAACAGTGAGGAAGGGACAGAGGTGGTTCACTGATTCACGCCTTAAGCCCAAGCATGACAGAGTTCTATTCCTAGCTGAGCAGTATAAAACACATAAAACAACTGGCACCCTCAACATATTTCTCAAGGCCAGCCGAGAGTTAAGAGAGCTAAATGAACAGGTGTATAACCAGCACTGGAAACCTTCTTTGCAAGGCATCAATCATGAAACATCCCCATCCCAAATATGGAATAAAATTAAAAAGATTTTCCACCTAGCAGTCGTCAAATTGATCAGTATTCACCTGTAGACTATGCCGACATGCTGCTTCAGCAATATGCAAGCACTGCTAGTATAAGCAGCCTGCCCCTAGATGTACAAAACCATCTGGCTAGTACCAAAATAAATCCTAACCTCAAATATTGAAATTGCCTGTAGTGAAATAGGGCCTGTTGATAACTATGGCATAACCCCCTTTGAAATTAAAAATGCACTCAAGAAAGGTAAGGCTACCTCTCCTGGAGAGGATGGCATCACATACAACACCATGAGAGTACTTGCTGAGCTGCCAAATGCCCTTTGCTAGAATTGTTTAATCAAAGTCTAAGGCAGGGTGTCTTACCCGACCGCTGGACACAGGGACTCATAATACCCATACCCAAGCCTAACTCACAAAAATTCAGACCCATTTCTATGACGTCGAGCATGTGTAAAGTTCTTGAGAGGATTATCCTCGACAGATTAACGTTTCAAATCAAGCCCCACCTTGCCCCTAACCTGTATGGTTTCCTTCCTGGAAGAAGCACACACACTTGCTTTGTTTAATATTTTACCATAGAGGGACCAAACTCTCTGGCGGCATTTATTGATATCCAAACTGCTATTGATACAACAAACAGAAATAATCTTAGAACAACTAGGCCTTTTTTGAGTTAAAGGAAGACTGTTGACATGGCTCAGGGGTTACCTGAGTAACAAAACCGCCTCAGTCCTTTTCAAGGGGGTCAGAAGTAAACTTTGTGCACCCTTTGAGTCGGGGTACACCCCAGGGTGGAGTGCTAAGTCCTATACTGTTCAATGTTCTGATGCACAAATTAACAATCGATATTCTCACATTACCTGACGAAGCCGTCATCTGTTATGCCGATGACATATGCATTGTTGCAAATACCCAAACTAGGCTGCAAGCTCTACTTGATTCACTCGCTGCTAAAAGCATTGAATGTGGTCTTGTTATCTCTATAACTAAATCCAGAGTTCTCCATCCCCCAAGAGAAAACTCATGTCATTATAACTTTCAAGGTCAACAACCAGAACATTGAAACGTGCAGGCAGCACAAATACCTTGGAGTTGGTTTTAACAGTGACATTATAAACGATCAACACCGTAGGTTAAAAGAAAGACTAAAACCACTGAAAACACTTACCGGTAAGAATATTGTATCAATATTAAATATGCTAGACTATTATATATGATGTTTGTTAGATCTCTCGTTGATTATAATGCTTTGCACTTAATTAATTCCCCTCCTCTGTGTTGGACAATCTTGAACTAGTACAGAATGAAGTCATGAGGATAATTCTTGGTGCTCCGAGATGCACAAGATTCATCAACATGAGGGAAGAACTGAAGCTTCTAACCATACTAGAGAGAATCAATCTAGTCAACACTATCTTTTGCCTTAAAGTCATGAGAGACCCCACATCTCCTGCATTATTAGTTATAATTCTCCTCAAATTATTTAGTGCTGTTAACACCCCTATTGACTGGTGCCGACATACCAACTCACTCCTGTTATGTTAAATGGCTGAGAAAAAATGCCTACAATCTCATTAAGCTCAACATTCCTTTTAAGTGCAATCTACTTGTCTCTGATATACCCTCTTTATCTGTACCCCACCATTCTAGTATCATACACACCTGTCACCCAGAAAGATAATGAGAATCTTGCTCCTCTCAAAGCTGTCACACTCGAAACAATTTCCTCCACCATCGAGAATTTAAGATCTCACGAGCACTGTGTCTACACCGACGGCTCAGTCCAATCTTCTACTGGACGGACTGCAGCAGCATGTAGGTTTATAGAAATAATATTTGCACAAAGACTGTCAGTGTCAGGTTAAACAACTGGCTGACCTCCACACAAGCAGAACTAGCAGCATTACAACTAGCTACCAGTACATTAAAAAACATTGGAGGAGGAATAATACTTTGTGATTCAAAGTCTGCTCTTCAAGCAATCGAAAACTTCTCTTGAAAGATCGACAGCAAGAACCTCATACTACAAATTATTAATGACCGAATTGCTGCACAGAGTAAAGGGTCTCGAAACTCCTTCGTACAGATTCCTTCTCACATAAATATAACCCATCATAATGAAATAAACATTGCAGCCAAATTAGCGTGCAACACAGATGAAGTGGAATTAGATCTAGGTATCCCCATCTCTACTGTCAAAACTGTTTTGGTCCAAACAATCAGGTCTGATAGAAAATAAATTACTGACTCCCAACGACCTGAAAGTACTAGTATAAAACACTATGATTTGTTCAGATCTGAAACCTATATCTATGGGCAGCACAAAACGTCCACCAGACTGCGACACAGTGGTTGCAAGGATCAGGTTGGGTTACCGTTACCTGTGGCAGGTAGCTACAGGTGACGAATCTCCCAATCCTGAGCACTCCAGGTGCAAACTCTGTGAGCAGGAACTGCGGCATGATGTCCCACACTACATCACCGAATGCCCTGTTATTAGACCTTTCAGACCAGTTGGCATGAGGTACCTGGAGCTTTGCAATAACTTTATTCACTCTCGTATTTTTGAAGATATCCTCACAGTGTACCCAAAATTTGCCAGTGTAGGCTACTAAACATATGGCCCTGTATGACTAACCATCCTGCGAGATGGGGGCTTTTATTATCACTGCTATCTATTTCACTCTTGTGTTGATGATATCCTCAAAATGCATCCTGAGTCTGCCATGCAGACTGCCTATCAGATGCCTCTGTATGACTAACAATCCTGTGTGATGGGGATTTTTTAGCATCACGTAGTTACCTATTTTTGACACACTGTACTCCACTTCATATAGTCTAGGGTACCTGCACAAGTGCAGATGTATCTCATGTATTAATAAAAAAATATATTTTCCTTCTGAATTTTTGTAATATTCATAATATTTTTTTTCGTTCGCTTGACAGATTGTTCAGAATGGGAGAAAATGTCTCCTTGCTACATGGAGAAAAGTTAATTGAGAATATGACACAAACATGATTTTTAATCTTCGAGGATATCAGCTTCTTAAATATGTCACTCATAACCTTCACAGTGTTTCGCTTTCTCTCCGAATCACAATACCCTTAGTGCAACAAGTCTTTGAAGACTCCTTGTTCCATTTTGTCTTCATATGACTAGCATATGAGACAACATTAGAGTTTTTGTAAAATAGTCTCAATGATTAGGACTGACTTAACTTATTCATATTTTCTTTCTATTTCTATAATTTTTAATTAATATAATGATATGTTACATTTTAAATTATTAGGATTTTTTATTGGGTTATTTTTTTATATAATTTTAACAGGTGATTTTCAAGTTGATAACACTATAGAAAATTATACAGTCAGTACCTAATCTCTTCTAAAGAATAGGTATTATTAGTAGTCTTGACAGCAGTTCTCATAGTAATCATTGAAGTAGTCTTGGTAGCAGTTCTCTAAGTAGTTATGTAAGTAGTATTGATAGGAGTACAGCAGGAGCATTAATATGACTTTTTTAGACAGGTATTTTCCGAAGCAGATAAATTGTGTTCAATTTCGGGAGACTGAAAACTTTTCTATCGTATTGCTCATACTTAAAGCTATTCCTTCCTATAGCTCGTCTTAAGGATTATATTTCCAGATTGTTCTGGGATACGACCATCATATTTAAAGAATATGATGGTATTGCAAGTATTTGGAGAGAGAGAGAGAGAGAGAGAAAGAGAGAGAGAGAGAGAGAGAGAGAGAGAGAGAGAGAGAGAGAGAGAGAGAGAGAGAGAGAGAGAGAGAGAGAGAGAGAGAGAGAGAGAGAAAGAGAGAGAGAGAGAGAGAGAGAGAGAGAGAGAGAGAGAGAGAGAGAGAGAGAGAGAGAGAGAGAGAGAGAGAGAGAGAGAGAGAGATAGAGAGAGAGAGAGAGAGAGAGAGAGAGTGAGAGAGAGAGAGAGAGAGAGAGAGAGAGAGAGTGAGAGAGAGAGAGAGAGAGAGAGAGAGAGAGAGAGAGAGAGAGAGAGAGAGAGAGAGAGAGAGAGAGAGAGAGAGAGAGAGAGAGAGAGAGAGAGAGAGAGAGAAAGAGAGAGAGAGAGAGAGAGAGAGAGAGAGAGAGAGAGAGAGAGAGAGAGAGAGAAAGAGACTGAAGAGGGGATTGAAGAAAGCTCTCTAATTTTATATGTAAATCCTCAAATAAAATTGAATACAGAATAAAATAAAATACATGAAGAATAAACTAATAGAATAAAAAGATACACTAGAATAAAATTGGATACATGATGCAAGATTTAATAGACACATAGCGTAAGGACGGTATGGATGCACAACACGGGAAACAGAGTGTAATTTGGATGACTCACCTTTTTTCTTCCCATGATTCATAAAACATTGTGAAATAAAGCTTAATTTCCCCATTACTACTTTTATAGGCCTTCCCGCAGACTTCACCTTCCCAGTCGATAGTTTCACTCATTGTCTGCATGAACCATGACTGTGAAATAAGAGCTCTATCCCCAACACTTCTCTTTCAAATGCAAAATGAAATATTAACGTGATGTATCGATGAGAAAGTCAGTAGCACAACGTCAGCAGACGATAGAAATCGGTCAAGTCAGCAGACGTTCAAGACAGCAGACGGTCAAGCCAGCAGACGGTAAGGTCAACAAACGGTCATGCCATCAGACGGTCAAGCCAGCAGACGGCCAAGTCAGCACACAATCAAATTAGCACACGGCCAAGGCAACAGGCGGTCAAGCCAGCAGGCCTTCAATTCAGCAGACGGTCAGGTCAGCACACAGTCAAGTCAGCAAACAGTCAAGTCAGCAGACGGTAAAGACAGTGAGTACAGCCCACCAGGAACCTTGAAGAACACATAGAGGCTCGTCCTGATAATAACAGCTTTACTAATGAGCTTAACGTATTAGAAGACAACATATGTCTCAATGTATTTAATTTCATTATTTTCATTCACAATCTCCTGAAATATCATTGCTGGTAGCTACTAAATTTGCTAATCTTTTTTTGTTTAAACTAAGGAATTAAGGTTTTATTGAGATGTATAATATCGTCTTAATAATGAACGAAATAATTATTATTAGTTCATAAAGAAAGTCTTTCAGTGTTGATGAGTTCTGTTATTAACATATTTAAGGGATCCCTAATAGATCACATGTCAGCTCTAATTTTTCAGATAGATCACATGTCAGCTCTAATTTTTCAGATAATGGATGCTGTTTTCGTTTTGGTATTAAGACTTATCTGTGCTATGTATTCCAGACAGGTGCAATGGGCGTTAAATAATATAAAATGAGAGTAAGATTTCTGGTTACGTGTACATTTTAATCTATGGTGTTTTTGGCTTGGGAGAATCCAGGTGGTTCCGTCCACTTGAGTCCCTGCTGAGGAGGGCTGGGAGGCAGTATAAAGCTGCCTGCTGGAGGGTGTTCCTCACACAACTTCTGCCAGCAAGATGAAGTGCCTCCTGGTCCTCCTCTCCCTCGCTGTCCTTGCATGGTAAAAGCTCTGCTGCTCTATATTACGTACTGAATGTTTTTTTCTCGCTGTTCTTATATAATTTTAGTAATATTTATTACAGAAATTTTTATGTATCCAAGCACAGTGTTCAAGCGCCTGCACTGTTAAGTTCGTGCTGTTGGGGCTTTAACCAGTACTGACCTGGTCTTAAATCGAAAGTGTTTTAATCAATAAAAGACTCTTAAGACTGTTGAAGACTAACTTACACAAAACTCAATTAAACCTGTTTGGCATGATTTGCCATCTCTGAACCCATGCTGATGTTATGTTACAAAGTTCTTTTGCATCAGATGTTCTATTAGTTTGTTTCCCACAATAAACTCACAAGGTGTGTGTGTGTGTTCTTACCTAGTTGTGCTTGCGGGGGTTGAGCTCTGGCTCTTTGGTGCAACCTTTCAACGGTCAATCAACTAATGTACAGGTTCCTGAGCCTACTGGGCTCAATCACATCTACACAAAAAACTGTGTATAGAGTCAGCCTCCACCACATCACTTCCTAATGCATTCCATTTGTCTATTCCTCTGACACTGAACAAATTCTTTCTAACGTCTCTATGGCTCATTTGGGCACTCAATTTCCACCTGTGTCCCCTAGTGCGTGTGCCCCTTGTGTTAAAAAGTCTGTCTTTATCTACCCTATCAATTCCTCTGAGAATCTTGTATGTGGTGATCATGTTCCCCCTCTAAGTCTTCTGTCTCCCAGTGACGTGAGGTTTAATTCCCGTAGTCTCTCTTACGTTTTCATGTGTGTGTGTGTGTGTGTGTGTGTGTGTGTGTGTGTGTGTGGGAGAGTACGTCAGTATGCTAAAGTAATAGGTTGCTAATTAAATAAATGATTATTTCTTACTTTTTTATACTGTTTAAATGAATACGTTTTATTACAATCGTTCAACAGGTCGCAAGGGGAAAATGAATGTGACTGTGAAGTCGTCTTAAAGTTTCCCAATGAGACCATCAGCGTTGACGACCTGCCAGTCAACGGTGCCACCGACTGTGACGACCACAGTGGCTGCATGAAAACTTGCCGCGATGAGGTACGTGTAAATGCAGTATTTCTCACACAATATAACAGAATTATAGAAATAAGGCATTTTTATTACAGTTGGCAAACGATATATCATTGCATTAAAAATAATAGACATGAATTGCAAAATATCAATGAGGATTTAGAGCAAGGATGTTATTATACATTGAGGCAAATGGAACACTTGCATTTGTACTACATGCTTCATAAAATGTAATAAGCCCTTTTTTCTTCCATTAATACATTTGTGGTAATTGTTTTCCCATTTTCTCTGTAGTGGGATTCAGTCTCAAACGGGGGAGACCTAAACTACATTCAGAGCAACGGTAAAACTGTGGGCCAGAACCTCTGTGATAGTCTGGCTTTAGAGGGACAAACCAATTTGGAACCAACAAAGGTGAGTAATTTTCAGGGAACAGAATAAGATTTATTGAAATAGATTTTACAGATAACAGTAATCTACAGATCAAGGTATATTTAATTCTAATCAAGCTATTAAATTACATTAGATTTATAATTTGAGTGTAGATTAATATTAATAAAAGTGTGCTCACCTACTTCGGCATTCCTAGCTGTGTGGGTTCTAGCTCCCTATCATAGTTGATTGCTAAGTGATGAAGGCGTTCTTCAATCATAACCTGAGATCACTACTTATATCATTGGCCATTTTCCTGAGAAAGTTCCCGTTCTTCTTAAGTCTGAGAACTTCATCTTCACATCCGATTTCTGTTTCCTCCTACTTTGATACTGACCCTCGTAAGATCATCTGTGCAATCTGAACGACAATCATATAGTTACTGAAACAATAATTAGAAAATAATCACCCTAAGAAACGGGAAAAGCAGCAACAGGTTAAAAAAAGAGAAATGTAATTAGTAGATTCCAAAAAATCAGCGTTGAGACCCATGTTTTTACTAATATACATAACTGACATGGCTGATTAAATAGACACTTTTTTCATTGGTTTTGCTGAAAATGCTAAGCTTAATAAGGCATAATCACGATGAGTGACGCCTGAAGACTGTTTGAGGAGCAAAATAAATTTCTAGAATATTTTGAAAAATAATTACCGAACCTAAAGCTCCGTCCTGCAAACTTTGGTAAGAACCAACAAGTTCATAACTTAAGTTTCTAAGTCGCAGCAATATAATGCTGGTAGCATATGAGGCAATGAGAGCCAGAAAGCCTTTATATTTTTCATCAAAAAGAGCATAACTAATTCATGTTTCTATTTCATCAGCTGCATCTGGACTACAGTCTGTGCAACGGAGAGTGGCACGAAGAGGGAACAGCTTCCCACGACACCTTGTGCTGTGTTGATGGTGTTTATCCTGGTTCATGTTAACGTAACCAGCCTCTTGACACGCCTAGTATCTTGACACCAGAAGCCGCATTGACACCACCACACTCCTAACTTGCTAGTATTTATCTCCAGCGGCAGTTGAAGCCCCAGAGTGTACCCACAGAAGTTTCGTGGTTCGTTGGCTCCAGGTTCTGCTAGAAATTGAAATGCAGGTGTTCCAGGTGCTGCAAGAAACTCTTGGCGTGTGTTCTCGCTCGACGAACATTCTTAACAACTAAAATAACTATTCATTATCATCCAGAGAATTCAAGTTTTAATATTTAAATGTCAATAAAAGGGGGATAGCCAACTGTGATTTAGTTTCTATTTTCCCCTCACCTGTCTTATCCCCCTCTTTACTAATCTCTCTGCTCTTTCACCTGTTTTCTTAACTCTCTACTATGCTCTAGAACGTTTTCTCCTGACATTCCCTCCCCAACATTCCTACCCGTGATCTCCCCTCGCCCCCCCCAATCTTTCTCTCTCTCTCTCTTTTTTAAGAAAAGTTATACTAAGCACCAGTAAAATTGAATAACACTAAGGGGACTGGAACCGATCCTCCAATGACCTATGACACTTCCCTACTCAACATGCTTCATGAATCAAGCCTTGATGAGGCTAGCCCAAGGCATGTGGGCTCCAAGCATAGATAACAGACAGACGAACATTCTCTCACTAACAAATGCTGATGGATGCTGAAGCTCATAAGTACTGGTTATCAGTTAACTATAATAAAAGTGATAATGCAAATATATATGTCTTACTGCACCTTCGGAACATCTTCGCTGGTAAGATATCAGTAAAAAATATCTTGAAATAGTTCGGTTAATGTTTTCTGATGAGTGGACTTGAGAATTTGATGTTATTGCGTATTCACATTTTTTAAGGCAAAATGCTTTCTTTGGTAGTGCTCTAATCACTTTCCGCTCTTAAATCAGGTAAAATAACTCTCACTCACCTGTAGACTTTTGCCTTTCTTATAACACATGTTCATCGAGTCGCATAGCTATATGTATTTTCACCTTATATAACACACTATACACTATATGACACACACTGTTTTCTAATGATACACTTGAGTAACAAACACAACAGAATACTCGCACTAAATGGACTCTACGAAACACACTTTCTAAAAGCTGTATTTTTCTGGTTCAATAAATATATATGAGTGGCACATATCCTTGAAATATTGGCGAGAAGAACCTCTTAAGAGACGTCAATATTGGAAAAGAAACGCCTAGAAAAAGAAAAAAAGAAAAGACATCGTCTGCTTTATCTTTGGAAGTATGGAAAACGAGACCACGTTCAGGCTTAACTGTGTACAAATTAATTTTAAATTAAGTGTCCTAAAAGGAAGAATCATTTCCATATTCTGTTAAATAGTTAACTACTTTTAAATAACGTTTCTCTCATCTTTATTCTGATTAATAACAGAGATAGAGGAAGGAGGGAAAAAAAGTCTCAAATATTATGTCAAATCTTGAGCAAATGACTGGGAAGCTGAGGGCACGAGGTGTAGTTGCCGAGGAAAAGAAAGGTGGACAAATTACACAGAGTTAACGCAAGAGTAAGATAGTGGAAGCTTATCTTAGACGACGCCTTCTCCTACGACTGATAAGTAGTTATTAATCATGTGTTTAACTTTCACATTACCTCTCTTATCAGCCCTACCTCCATGGAGGTAAGGGAAGGAGGCTGGGAATTATCAGGAGAAAGCACCAAGACATTACGACTATATAGCACTTGGAAGAGGTGAGGATTTAGGATGAGACGTGGGGAAGGAATGGTATCCAACCACTCGTACGGTCGAGGAATGAACAGCGACCTGCATGAAGCGAGACCTTTGCTCTTCCCTCCCGTCGAAGTGGTTTGGCAATGATGCTCTTCTGATTACCAGATATAACTCGAATCAGCAATACAGGTGCCAAGATCCCATTTATCTCAGGATCTAACGAGAAGCAGCGATGCTGAAGACCAAACGACATTTGCTCGTTATACGTAACTAGAAAGAGCGATGCTGGGGGGAAACAAGCAAAATAAAGATAAGAAAGAAATCCCAGGACTGAAAGGAAACGCAAGAAACAATAACAAGAAAATGGGAATCGTTCATTCGACAGTAAAACTTATATATGTCATCTCTAAAATCTTATGGTAGAGAACGTCAAATTTAAAAAAAAATATTATTTTTCAGTACCTACTGAAGAATGTTTCCAGCTGATAAGTACTGAGATCGATTCCTTAGCATACTGTCTAGCTAGGCACGTATCTTTACTCACAATTTCTTTACTGAAACAGAGCAAACTTGGTACCTGAGATTTAGTCGACTGTTGCGGGTATATTCTGGGGGAAGCGCAATCGTTCCTGAGGGGAACCTTGCTAAGCAAGGGATGTATGATCTAATAATAACTTTCGGTCACATGAATGAGAAACACAGTTCCCAGTATTGTTATTTTAGAGACTGAAACACACGGTGAAGGTAACAGACGGTCCAGTCAACAGATGGCCAAGTCAAATGATGGAAAAGCCAACAGACGGTCAATTCAACAGATGGCCAAGCCAACAAACGGTTAAGTCAACAGATGGCCAAGCCAACAGACGGTCAAGTCAACAAATGGCCAAGCCAACAGACGGTCGTGGCAACAGACAATCAAGGCAAGAAACGGTACCACACGCTCAAGGGAATATACGGTAGAACACGTTCAAGGGAAGGACGCCCGTCCACGAGTAACCTTGATGGGTACTTTGAGGTGCGCTCTAGTAATATTCTCCTAGATATATTCATAAATAAAACTTTCATTTTATTTTGAGTCTGAGAATTCAGCAACGAAAAAATTATTTATCTAATTAAATAAGACAATTAAACTTTCTGAAGGGAGTATAAAAGAGCCTGCTGGAGGGTGCTCCTCACACAGCTTCTGCCAACAAGATGAAGAGCCTCCTGGTCTTCCTTTCCTTCGCCACCCTTGCAAGGTAAAAGCTCGATTACTCCTAACAATTGTTGTCTATTTTCAGGTGTTTCACTCATGTGAGACTGTACACTCAATATATATTTAAATTTATGCACTGATTTCCTACTGTTGGAACATTCAGCAGTACTGACCTGGTATTACACAGGTAGTGTTTAAAACCATTAAAGACCCTTTGATCACATAAATCACATAAATGTACAATATAAATGTCATCACATAAATAGGAGATGCCTCGCGTTGACCAAAAGGCTCTTTGCTTTTTCGTTTATTCTTATCTGCATAATATCATGTGTACTCCTCTACATGCGATTGCAGAACAAGCAAAATTTGCTGGACCCTACTATTTATCAATTAATTGCGTGTTTGCAAATGCTACCTCAATCATCTCCCTTTCTAGATCACTCAACTTCACTTTAATTTCACAATAAATAAGTTCTTAATTCCATCTCTATGTCTTATCTTGCTTTTTGGTTCTTTGCCATCTCCTGCTGCACATTCTTTTGCTAAACATTTCGATTTTGATTGCCTATTTTAAATGCTTCTAAAATTCCTTATGTTGAGCTCATGTTATCTCTGTCTTTCCTTTTTTCCTGCAACTCTACTTCTACCTTTTCTTGTGTGTCAGCTATATATGGTGTGGGGTTTCATTCTTCTTCTTCCAGATCTGAATAATCTGGACGCTCCTTTATTAACAACAGCTCCCTTATCCTGACCCCTTCCCAGTGCTATAGTGATAATGGATTGGCTCTTTCCCATTCCCCCCTCCCCCACCCCGTCCAATCCCAAATCCCAAATCCCTTATTCTTACGAATTAAAACTATTACCTCTTGTTTGTCTTGAATTGTTCATTAAGGTTTCTTACTTTTGTCCCATGTATTCCTTGTCATCTTCCTTCCTCAAAAGAATTATATGGTGTATCACGGACTTCAGTTGAGTACAGGCTAGAAAAAAGAAAATATGAAGATGAAAGCAGGAAAAGGTGACTGAAGTAAGAAATTATTGAAGAATGTTAAGGTGTGGAGATGGAGGAGGAGGAGGAGGAATTGCAGGAAGAGACTGGTGAGCTGGCGCTTAAGGAGCAGTAGGAAGAGATAGTTATAATAAAGCTCCCCCAAAAATGGGAAATTTAAAAATTAACAAGCAGTTTTATTAAATCTACTTGCTCCTTTTGGATATACGAAAATTTACTTGGTGACTTCAGTAGAATTTCAATTGCATGAATTTAACGAAGTCTGTTGTGGAACATGGTAAAGTATGCGACTGGCAATGCCTTCGTCGTTAGTTCGCGTCACCTCTGAGCCCCAGGGAATTTTGTCAAGGATTTACATATCATGTTAGTGTGATTTTCTGGGTGGATCAGCAGTAGAGCGTACGGTGTTCAACTACGTTGCTACCACCCAAGTGTTTGGGCGCCAAACGTAAAACTTGGACTGGCTTCAGGAGGGGCCTCCAGACTTGTTGTAACTTCAGGTGAAATCCGGTTGCATGACTTTACAAATAGTAATAATAATGAGAAAACCAGTAAGAGCTTTGAGGAGGATTCGACCCTGCACATTGGTTACTCCGAAGTAAACGATTAATCCCACTTATCTACGATACGCTGAAAGGCGACGAAATCTGGGATTCAAATGTAACCTTTATGGAACTTGAAGCTTCCAGTAAAGACAAGTCAAGGTTTTACTCATTGTCTGCATACACTCTGGCTGTGGTATAGGAGTTTCTCCCTCCCCCCGCCCCTCCATGTTTCTCCTTCAAATGCATAAATAAATAAAATTAACGTAATGTATCAATGAGAAAATCAGTAGCACACACACTGAATCCAGCAGATGGAAGCACACGGTCAAGACTGGACATTGTAGTGTCACCGTCACGACAGCAGCTGGTAACACACGATCAAGGCAGCACACAGTAGAACGCTGTCAAGCCAAACGACTGTAGTACAAGTTCAAAGCAGCATACGAATTTTCTCGGCCAAACAGCACACAATAGTACACATTAAAGGCAACAGATGGCAGCATAACACCCAGTCAAGAGTCGGTCAAGGCAACAGACGGTAGTCCACAACGAATTCAGAACACGGCCAAGTCAGCACACGACCAAGGCAGTACACGGCCAAGTCAGCACACGGAAAAATCATCACACGGCCAAGTCAGCACACAGTAAGGTCAGCATTCGCCCAACTCACCACACAGTCAAGTCAGCATACGATCAAATCAGCACACAGTCAATTAAGCTCATGGACAAGTTGAAACACAATCAAGTCAGCTCACGACCAAGTGAGCATACATTCAATTTAGCATACGGCCAAGTTAGCACACAATCAAGTAAGCACACGGCCAAGTCAGCAAACAATCATATCAGAACACGGCCAAGTCAGCACACAGTCAAGTCAGCACCCAATTAAATCAACATACGGCCAGGTTATTTCACGGTCAAGATAACACACAGTCAAGTAAGCACACGGCCAAGTCAGTACACACCGAATTCAGCACACAGTCCAGTCAGCACACAGTCAAGTCTGAACACAAATAGCCAGGACAGTACACAGGAAGTCAGCACACAGTTAAGTCTGCAGACAATTAAATCATCACACTCACTGCCAAGTGAGTGTGCTGATTTAATTCTTGTCACACTCACTGCCAAGTCAGCATACGACCAAGTTA